>NW_022440673.1:0-6654 GCF_009761245.1 Sapajus apella
TTTTTTTTTTTTTTTTTTGAGACAGAGTCTCAGTTTGTCATCCAGGTTGGAGTGCAATGGTGCAATCTTGGCTCACTGCAACCTCCACCTCCTGGGTTCAAGTGATTCTCCTGCCTCAGCCTCCTCAATAGCTGGGATTATAGGTGTGTGCCACCACACCCAGCTAATTTTTGTATTTTTAGCAGAGATGGGGGTTTGACCATGTTGGTGAGGCTGGTCTCAAACTCCTGACTTTGTGATCTGCCCACCTTGGCCTCCCAAAGTGCTGGGATTACAGGCGTGAGCCACTGCGCTCGGCCCAAAGATCTCATATCTAAATAAAGCCATATTCGGAGGTTTCGGGTGGATGTGAATTTTGGGGAACACCGTTCACCTCAATATATAAGCCGCCATAGGAGATGAAGTCCTTAGTACATGCTCAACACCAGGTCCACAGCCAGCAAACATAAGCTCTGGTGAAGTCACCAGGGCTTGACCCCGGGTCCTGTCATGTCTCAGAGCTCATGAGGCCAATTTTGGCCAATTGTGCCCACGGGACTCAGGGTCTGGGAGACAGGGTCAAGTTGTTCCAGGATGGTGGCCTGGACAGCCCCTCGTCCCTGCCGAGCAGGCCTGGGAATCAGATTGTAGCTTAGAGAATTCGGGAACAGGATAAGGTGGATCTTTTTTCATTCAAGTCAAAGGGAACCTCCCATGACTCCTCCTTGCCTCCCAGCACAAGCAGCTGGAGCACCCTTTGCTGACTCTCAGCCCTTCCCTCCTCTGTACTAAGTAATATTTGGGACAGTAGTAATAAACCGAGGCCGGGCGCGGCGGCTCACGCCTGTAATCCCAGCACTTTGGGAGGCCGAGGCGGGTGGATCACCTGAGGTCAGGAGTTCAAGACCAGCCTGGCCATCATGATGAAACCCCATCTTTAATAATAATAATAATAAACCACAGTTTGGGAGGCTGAGGCGGGCAGATCACTTGAGGTCAGGAGTTCGAGACCAGCCTGGCCAACATGGTGAAACCCCATCTCTACTAAAAATACAAAAATTAGCTGGGCATGGTGATGGGGGCCTGTGATCCCAGTTACTCGGGAGGCTGAGGCAGGAGAATCACTTGAACCCGGGAGGTGGAGGTTGCAGTGAGCCAAGATCATGCCACTGCACTCCCGCCTGGGTGAAAGAGTGAGTCTCTGTCTCAAAACAATAATAATAATAATAATAAATCAATAACCACAACTGACACATCTATCGCACTGGCAGAAGCACTTCCTGTTAAAACGCTATGCAGGGCCGGGCACAGTGGCTCATGCCTGTAATCCCAGCACTTTGGGAGGCTGAGGCAGGGGGATCATTTGAGGTCAGGAGTTCGAGACCAGCCTAGCCAACATGGCAAAACCGCTTCTCTACTAAAAATACAAAAATTAGCTGAGTATGGTGGTGGGTGCCTGTAATCCCAACTACTTGGGAGGCTGAGGTAGGGAGAATCACTTGCACCTGGGAGGTGGAGGTTGCCGTGAGCCAAGGCTGTGCCATTGCACTCCAGCCTGGGCGACAGAGCAGGTCTCCATCTCAAAAACAAACAAACAAAAAACATCTGCGTGGCAGACTTATTCATCTAGCTGTTATAGAGATGGGGAAACTGAGGCACAGAGTGATGCAGTCTCTTGACAACAGTCACACGACCAGTTGGCGGCACAGGTAGCGTTTGAGTCCAGGCTGTCCAGACCCAGAACCAGAACCTCCGCACTTAACCGTTCTGCTACTACCTTGTCCTTCTGAAAATATAGAGATAGGTTAAAATCATGAAGTCTTCTGTTTATTAAGCACTGAACCTTCTACATGTTACATCCTTGAGACAACCCTGTGAGGCCCAAGACTGTTCCGATCCCCATTTTACAAATGAGGAAACTGAGGCTCAGAGAGGTTGCGCGGATTAAAATACTATTATAGATAACCCACCAGGGAGAGAGTAGCAGAACCAAGTCTAGGGCTCCCAAACTCGTAATTCACCTTGTGCTTTTAGTACACAGGCATTGAGCACTGTGACGTGATTTATCAGAGCAGCCACCCAGGCTGACTTCAGGGACTCTCTTCCCCTTCTTTGGCCTTGGGTCCCCCAACTGCATATTCTTGGGATACTTGTCTCTGCAGTCTTCCAACTCCATCAGCTGCAAAGCCAAGACAGAGTTTCTGCCTTTTTCTTTTCTTTTTTTTTTTCTGAGACGGAGTCTTGCTCTGTGGCCCAGGCTGGAGTGCAGTGGCACAATCTCAGCTGGCGGCAACCTCTGCCTCCTGGGTTCAAGCAATTCTCCCACCTCAGCCTCCCAAGTAGCTGGGATTACAGGCACCTGCCACCACGCCCCGCTAATTTTTTGTATTTTAGTAGAGATGTGGTTTCACCGTGTTGCCCAGGCTGGTCTCAAACTCCTGACCTCGTGATCCACCCGCCCCCGTCTCTGAAAGTGTTGAGATTACAGGGGTGACCCACTGCGCCTGGCAGTGTGTCTCTCTTTAACACAGTTCTGCCCCCAAGTCCCGCAGCTGGGTCTCATTGGTCCATTTCAGGTCACATGACTCTTGTGGGACCATCTCCTGCGCTCCCATTGGCAGGGCCTGAGTCATGTGACCAGCCAGCACCACAAAAGATGGCGTCAATCAACAGAAGAATGACCAGCACGATCCATGGGGCCCTTTCAGCCCTGGTTACTGGGAAGAGGGTCTCCAGAGGCCCCCTAGGTCCAAAGAGGGAAGGTCCTGACCCCCTTCCCGCACCCTGTTTCCCCAGGCCCCAAGCAGGACGCGGAGGCAGCCAAGAGGTTCATCCTGGACATGTACACGAGGATGTACGCCGGCTGCGTGGACGGCCCCGAGGGCAGCAAGAAGGGCGCGCGTTCCCGACGCCTCTTCAGCCACTACACATGTGCCACGGACACACAGAACATCCGCAAGGTCTTCAAGGATGTGCGGGACTCGGTGCTCGCCCGCTACCTGGACGAGATCAACTTGCTGTGACCCAGGCTCCACCTGAGGCAGGCGGCACCGGCGGGCGGGTGGGAGGAGGGGGTGGCTGCAGGGGACCCCTAGTGTCCCTGGTCTCTCTCTCCAGCCTCAGCCCACACGCGAGTGAGTCCGGGGATGGAAAGCCCTCTGTCGGCCGCTCTCTTCTCGGCCTCTCACCAGGACAGCTCCCCCAGGGTAACGCCTTCCCTTGCTTGACTCAGTTTACCTCCTTCGAAAGGGAAGGAGCAAAACGGCCATTTGGGATGCCAGGGTGGATGAAAAGGTGAAGAAACCGGGGGATTGAGGACTTGGGTGGGTGGGCATCTCTCAGGAGCCCCATCTCCGGGCATGTCACTTCCTGGGCAGGGTTCTGGGACCCTCTGTGGGTGACGCACACCCTGGGATGGGGCGAGTAGGTCCTTTGGCGCCTTCTTGCGTGGACTCTGGCGCGCTCTAGTGGACGGGAGAAGGAACGCCTTCCCGGAGCCCGAGGACTCGGGGAGTGCAGGGACTCCCCTTTGCAAGGGGTTAACAGACCGCTGGAAAACACTGTTCCTTTCAGAGCTTCGAGGCTCACAGCGTGTCCTGCCCCGGTTTGCAGACGAGGGAAATCGCGGCGCACAAGCGTCCCCCCATCCTTCGCAGGCGGGGGGCTGGACATGCCGCATCTTAACCTTTTGTATTTATTCCCTCACCTTCTGCAGGCCCCGTGCGGGGTGGAGGACATTAAAAATTTCTTAGAGGCTGTGTCACTAGTGTCCTGTTTATCCCCTCTGCATTCCCTTCTCGGGTTCCCTGTCCCAGGGGGCAGTGGTTACCGTTGCGGGGACCAGGGAGCAATGTGGAGTAGCAAGGAATAAAGTTTTACGTCTTGTCTGCTCACCTGTCCTGAGGGTGGTAACCAGAACTGTGCAGGCTGTGAGTCCTGCAAGCCGGGATGTGGAGTCCAGCCTCCCTCCCTGGCTGGGGGGACACTGGAGCAGACCCCTCCGCTGTTACTGACCCGAAATTCCAGCTGCAGCCACCTCCCCACTTTGAGAAGGCCTCTTACCATCCTCAAGGCGGTGTTCTGTGGTGGAAGCTAGAGCACCCCCATTTTACAGATGAGGAAACCGGGGCACAGAGAAATGCAATGCAAGTCACACACCTGGACTTCGAAGAGGCAGGAATCTGTTCCTATGTTGAACACATTTGTGATTTTTTGTTTGTTTGTGAAACAGTCTTGCTGTGTTGCCCAGGCTGGAGGGCAGTGGTGCGATCTCAGTTCACTGCAGCCTCTGCCTCCTGGGTTCAAGTGATTCTCATGCCTCAGCCTCTCGAGTAGCTGGGATTACAGGCATGTGCCACCACACCCGGCTAATTTTTGTATTCTTTAGTAGAGACGGGGTTTCTCCATGTCAGCCAGCTGGTCTCAATCTCCTGACCTCCAGGGCTCAGCCCGCCTCCGCCTCCTAAAGTGTTGGGATTATAGGTGTGAGCCACTGTGTCCTGCCTAACTTTTCCGCTTCTTATAAAAACACTAGTCACACTGGATTGGGGTCCAGCCTGTTGTCCCCATCTTAACTGGATTCCACCTGCAAAGACCCTATTTCTGAGTAAGGTGCCGTTCACAGATACGGGAGGTTATTACTTGACCATATCTTCTTAGGAGAGCCACATTTCACCCTATAAGAGGTATTTTGTAGTATAAAAATTAGCCGGGCGTAGTGGTGCATGGTAGTAAACCCTGCTAACTGAGAGGCTAAGGCATGAGAATTGCTTGAACCCGGAGGCGGAGGTTGCAGTGAGCAGAGATGGCGCCACTGCACTCCAGCCTGGGTAACAAGAGCAAAACTCCCATCTCATAACATCATCAACCCCCCACCCCTCAATTAGCCATGATTCCTTCATATCGAATAGCCAGTGAGTGTTCAGATTTCCCCATTTGTCTTGTAAATGTCTTTAAAGAATACTTTGGGGTCCGGGCACGGTGGCTCATGCCTGTAATCCCAGCACTTCAGGAGGCCGAGGTGGGCGGATCACAAGGTCAAGAGATCGAGACCATCCTGGCCAACATGATGAAACCCTGTCTCTATTAAAAAATACAAAAATTAGGCCGGGCACGGTGGCTCAAGCCTGTAATCCCAGCACTTTGGGAGGCCGAGGCAGGTGGATCATGAGGTCAAGAGATCGAGACCATCCTGGTCAACATGGTGAAACCCCATCTCTATTAAAAATACAAAAAATTAGCTGGGCATGGTGGCACGTGCCTGTAATCCCAGCTACTCAGGAGGCTGAGGCAGGAGAACTGCCTGAACCCAGGAGACGGAGGTTGCGGTGAGCCGAGATCGCACCATTGCACTCCAGCCTGGGTAACAAGAGCAAAACTCCGTCTCAAAAAAAAGAAAAAAAAAAAAATACAAAAATTAGCTGGGCATGGTGGTGTGCACCTGTGGTCCCAGCTACTTGGGAGGCTGAGGCAGAAGAATTGCTTGAACCCAGGAAGTGGAGGTTGCAGTGAGCCAAGATTGCACCACTGCACTCCGGCCTGGGCAAAAAAAGAAGTCCCATCTAAAAAAAAAAAAAACTTAACGTTTGGGACCAGAGGAGGTAGTTCACAACTGTAATCTCAGCACTTTGGAGGCCGAGGTAGGTGAATTGCTTGAGCACAGAAGTTTGAGATCAACCTGGGCGGCATAGCAAGACCCTGTTTCTAAAAAAAATAAATAAATTAGCTGAGTGTGGTGGCTCACACCTGTATTCCTAGCTGTTCAGGAGGCTGAGGCAGGAAGATCCCGTGAGTCCCGGAAGTACAGGCTGCAGTGAGCTGAGATCACACCACTGCACTCCAGCCTGGGCAACTGAGTGAGACTCTGTCTCAAAAAAATTCATGTTTACTAATTATTTTACAAATAATTAGTAAAATAAATGTTACAAAAATTTAATACAATTTTACAAAATAGGTTGGAGTCCCTCTCTGTTGCCCAGGCTGGAGTACAATGGCACGATCTCGGCTCACTGCAACCTCCACCTCCCCGGTTCAAGTGATTCTCCTGCCTCAGTCTCCCAAGTAGCTGGGATTACAAGCGCCTGCCACCACACCTAGCTAATTTTTGCATTTTCAGTAGAGATGGGTTTTCACTATGTTGGCCAGGCTGGTCTCAAAGTCCTGACCTCAAATGATTCACCCACCTCAGCCTCCCAAAGTGCTAGGATTACAGGTGTGAGCCACCATGCCCAGCCAATTATTTGTAAAATGAAATTTACAATTTTTCAATAAAATTTTACAAAATAATTTTATGAATTATTTGTAAATGTTACAAAATAATTTTACAAATTATTTAAATTTTACATGTAATTTTACAAATTATTTTTTGTTGTTTTGTAATAATTTTGTAAGTATTTTACAAATTTATTTTACAAATTATCTGGAAAATAAATTTTACAAATTATTTTTACAAACATAATTTGTAAAAAGATATTTAAAAAAAAATATTGGCCGGGTGCAATGGCTCACGTCTGTAATCCCAGCACTTTGGGAGGCCAAGGAGGGCGGATCACGAGGTCAGCAGATCGAGACCGCTCTGGCCAACACAGTGAAACCCCATCTCTACTAAAAATACAAAAATTAGCCAGGCATGGTGGCGAGCGCCTGTAATCCCAGCTACTCAGGAGGCTGAGGCAG
>NW_022440674.1:0-6649 GCF_009761245.1 Sapajus apella
GTTTAAAGTGGGTTTCTGTAATTTGCTTTTAGGAGAGTCTTAATATGTTACTTCACTACAAACTCTTTCCCTACTTAACTGATAAAATTTCTAAGGATATATACACAAAACTAAATCCTGGGCCTTTTTTGTTTAATAAAAAGGCATGAAACATTGCAAAGAGCACACACAGCTCAGTGGTTAAATGAAGTCAGACAGACTGATTCAAATATGAGTCCTAGGCTTACCTAAGTGATCTTAGGTACACACACTTTAACTTCCCCAAACCTTAGTTGCCACTTCTATAAAATGGGGGCCCTAGGTTTGGTTTTCTTACAGACAGGCCACTGTCCACATAAATGAAATAACCCATGGCAGGGTCTCAATACAGTACTTGGCATATGAAAACACAACAATATGACCCACCATTATCGGTGGTAAACTCATGATTTATCACAAATATATTTAGAGCATAGAAAAATATTGTTTTAAAGCAAAGATAGCATGAATAAGACTAGTAGGTAAGAGCCAGAGAAAACTGTACCATGCTTCACAAAAAGTACTTCTTATTCATTTGGAGAGCATTATTTAAGGTATGTTAGAAACTAAATCTAGTAATGGTAAACACAACAGCCAGAACCAAAAATGCTAATTTATAAAAATCAATTCTGGTTCTTAGCTAACCTTGTCCAGTACATACTTTAGAGTTATTTCTTCTTAGCCTTCAGTCTGCAATCACCTTTGAAAACCACTCCCCACTTGCAAATAGACAGCTTTAGACAACTATTTAGATTGCTATGTTTTCTGTTCTTCAACACTGTATATTATTGCATCCACATGAGAGAATTCCCTCCATTCATCTACTGCCCATAGATAGCATTAACTTGGCTCTGACACAAGTCCTCTCCAAAAAGTGACCCTGTGATCACTCATTTCTGAGTTTATTCATTCATTCAACAAAGACTTAGTGAGAACCTACCATGTGTACTAGGTACCAGAGATGCAGAGGATAAAACAGATACCTCTTCTCCGTGTTCTCATGAGGACCTGTTGCCTTCTCATCAGAACACTGACCACACTGATTTCTGATTTCCTAATTACTTCTCTGCAACCCCTACAGAGACTCTAAGCAACCTGAAGTTGAGGACCATAGCAAATCTGATTTGCAGTGTATCACATTATTTTGAGTAAGTCATGGAAAAAAACTGAAATAGAATGAGGTGTCAGGACAATAAAGCCACAGCATAGCTATTTGCATGGTGAGAGACTCATGCAGAGCAAACTCTGAAGTATGTAGTGACACAGACTTTACAGGTCACCGAGTCTCCCATCAGTGCTGAATAGCCTTCCCCTGAGATCTTGGCTACATCTAGAGCTTGATCCAAAGTACATGATACAGATATAAAATTATATGATACAGATGTAAAATATGATTTTTATAAATATTTGTAATAGATTATCTTTTCATTGAAAATGTCTATACAAGGTAAGAAAGAATAAAACTGCACATAGATTAGTTAAAACAGAATTTCTTAGATGAAATGCACCAATTCCAGAAAAAACACAAACTGCTACAACTCATCCAATATGAATTTAAATAGCCCTATAACTATTAAGAAAACTGACTTTGTCATTTAAAAATCTCATAAACATCTCTAGGCCAATGAGGCGCGGTGGCTCACACCTGTAATTGCAGCACTTTGGGAGCCCTAGGCAGGTGGATCGCCTGAGGTCAGGAGTTCAAGACCACTCTGGCAAACATGGTGAAACCCGTCTCTACTCAAAATACAAAATATTAGCTGGGCATGGTGGTGTGTGCCTGTAATACCAGATACTCAGGAGCCTGAGGCAGGAGAATCCTTGAACCCAGGAGGTGGAGGCTGCAGTGAGCCAAGGTTGTGCCATTGCACTCCAGCCTGGGCAACAAGACCAAAACTCCATCCCAAAAAACAAAACAAAACAAAACAAACCCATGAAAACAAACAAACAAAAAAATACCAACCTCAGCCTAGATGGTTTTACTGAAAAATTCTATCAAATTTTTTAAAAAGAATTAACACTGGTTTTATACAATCCCTCCCAGAAAATAGAAGAGGAACGAAAACAACTTAATTCAATAAAGGGAGTGGTCTAGACGTAAGACTAAAGAGACATTAGAACTAAATGCAACCTGTAATTCCCAACTAGATCCTGTTGTTAAACAGAATTTGACGAGATAACCAGTAAAACTTGAATGAAGTTGAAGATGTGATGATAGAAATAATTTTCTAATTTTGACGGTCATTTTGATATTACAGAGAAGAAAGTCCTTTTCTTAGGAAATGCCACTAAAATATTTGGAAGCAATGGGTCAAGTCAGCAACTTATTATCAAATGGTTCAGGGAAAAGCAAAGGTTATCTGAATTGTACTGATAACCTTCCTGTAAATTTAATCTTGTTTTAAAACAAAGAAAAAAATGTTTCTTAAAAATATAGGAGGCTATCTTTATGATCTCAGGATACAGAAGAATTTCCTAAACTAGGTATAAAAAAACATTCCAAATATGAATGTTATAAATTCAGTCACATGAAGATTAAGAAATTTGTAAATGGAACATTATTCAGCTTTTTAAAAGAAAAGAAATTCTGGGTTTTATCAGTCATATATCATATGTGACAACATGAACCCTGAAGACATGCTAACTCAGATACGCCACTCACAAAAAGACAAACGCTGCAAGTTTCCACTTACATGAAGTATCCAGAATAGTCGAATTCATAGAAACAAAAGGCCAGTGGCTGGGCCTGGAGGAAATAGAGAATATACAGGTTCAGTTCTGTAAAATGAAAAACTGGAGATCTAGTAATCAATGTTGTGAACACACTTATCACTACTGAACTACCCACTTAAAGATGGTTACGATGGCAAATTTCATGCTTATTAACAAGGGTATATATATGTATGTGGTAACACTTGAAGAAAGGAAATGGTTAATACAATATTGCAGAAATCTCTCCTCTCTGGGATGTGAGCTGAAAAGGGCACACAAGGAACTTAAAAAATTTTAAGTTCAAGTACAAGTGGTTTTCATCATCTTCTAAAAGGACAAACTCTTGCAAATCTAATTTTTGAAATCAACTCCCCAGGAAAGGGAAGATGCACCAGTACAGAAGCTCTAAAAATAAAGAACTAAAGGACAGGGAAGGCAAAAGGAAAGAGCCATGAATTCTTTCAGTATTAACTTTAAAGTCTGTTTTCTAAATAATAAGGGATCAATATCTGTACAACAACTTAAAGTTGTAAGTGGTACTGCTCAAACTAGATGTAACTTTATGCAATTACCAAGTATCTTTTTAAAATATGGAGCCAAATAAAATCAATCCCTCAGTCTCCCTCTATTGCTCACCACAACAGGAGGAGTCAGACAGGACAGCGGCAGTCCTCACTGGTCTGAACAAGGGGAGGCAGAAAGAAGCACTGAGGGCCCGAGTTCTGCCTGGAGAAAGCGGAAGCTGGCGGCTACACAGTATACAGCTTGTTCAGAGGCCTCCCAGTTCTGACTGGTTTCCCCCTAAGGAAAAACAAAAGGTAAGCCTCACAAATATATCCACAAGGTTCCTTAAGGGGGTGGAGGAAGAAATTAAACATCTAATTCTTCTTCTCAGTAGCCTTAAAACATGCAAATCAAATTCTGAATTTTCTACTGTCTACTGGCTATATCAGCTGGGACTCAGGACAGATAGAGACAGGTCCCTGATGCTGACTGAAAATCACCTATATTTTACTCTTACTTTTATTCACAATGCTTTCAGAAACAAAAAACAAGTTTGATTAGAACTTTTCTCATCATTCTACTCAAAGTACCACCAGCTCTTTATTCTATCAAATGAAATTATTTCTCTGAAAAATACAATGTAATTCGAGATAAAATGTGCAACCTCCAAATAAAATCTTGAGTCCTGCCCTATACCCTGAACTCCAGATTTACATCTTCAATGTTCTTCACATTTCTACTTAAGTCTAGCCAGCATCTGAAACTTAACGCAGTCAAAGGAATATCTTTCATATCCACCCTTTCTCACATTCCAACATCCATTTCTCTTTCAGGCTGGTGTAAAAGGCTGTCACACTTACCTTCCACTGAGCTGTTAACACTATTAATGGGCAGCAAAGCTTAAAGAGCACCGATTGTAACACTCCTTCTGGCTCCTCAGGGCCTGCACAGTTTTCCTCCTCCTGGTGTGTATGACGTGGGCATGGTATGTGTGTGGTATGTGTGTGCTGCATATGGGTTAAGTGCGTGGGGCGGGTGAGGTGGGTGTGGTATATAGGTAGTCTGTGTGTGACATGGATAGATATATTTGTTGTGTGTGGTATGTGAGGTGGGCATGGTATGTGTGGTACGTGTACATATGTGCACACATGTGAGGTGGTCATAGTGTGTGGTATGTATGGTGTATCCATACAAATTCAACGTGGGGTGTGTGAGCTGGGCATGGCATATAATGTAGTGTATGGTGTGTGAGGTGGGTATATGTGTGGTGTGTATGAGGTATGGATGTGGTGTGTGAGTTGGGCATGGTATGTGTGTGGGGTGTGTGAGGCGGGTGTGGTATGTATGTAGTGTGTGGTTTGTGAGGTGGGTAGATATGTTTGTGTGGTGTGTGTGAGGTGGGCATGGTACGTGTGTGGTACCTATACATATGCACACACATGCATACCTGTGTACTCCAGAGGACAGGGAGGCCAGCAGCCGGGGACATGTAGCGGTGACCAGCTCAGCCAAGGCAGGGCTCATGGCGGGGGTGGCCAAGCCCCTGGCAGCTCAGGGTCTTGGACGCACTGAGAACCTAGGAGGAGAGAACAAGCTGTGTCACCATCTCCACCCAAGTTCATCACTAACAAGAACCTATAAGCTGCACCGAAACTGTTCCACTTCTGATTAGAACCAGAAACACTCCAGGGGTGTGGCATGTGTATAAGGTGTGGTGTGTAGTGGGTATGTATGTGGTGTGTAGTATGTGTGGAGAGTGCATGGTATATAAGAAGTATGTGTGTGGTGTATGTGTGGTATACATGAGTTAAGAGGACTAGGACTCCTCTGGGGTCCCAGCTTTGGGCTTGAAGCCTCTCTGGGGGTCTTCATGGCATTTGGCCTAGGGAGGGAGGTTCAGTGACTTGGGTTTCGCTTTGTGCCTGCTGGGGCTGCAGCTGCCTTCCTGGGCAGGCAGGCCTCTGCAGAGTCCCCACATCTTGGCTCAGGACCATGCTGGCTTCGCTGGCACTGGTGATGCTGGTCATACTCAGGTTCCTCTTGATCTTGGCCATGATCAGGTCAATGTCCTCCTCCTGGTCCTCCACGTCCCTGTCCCAATGCCTCAGGTGGTAGTGGGAGGCACTGGTGTACCCGTTGGCCTCTGTGGGGTAGCAGTCCTGGCAGCCCTCTTTGCTGTGACAGTAGTGGCCCTCTTCCTGTTCGTGGGCCCCCAGGATGGGCAGGTGGCCATCTGGGTAGTCCTGGCTGCCCTCAGCACAGTGTCCATAGGGGTGCAGGCCCGCCTAGTCTAGCCACTCCTCTTCTGTCCCAGAGAAGGGAACAGAGGGGCCTGAGAGGAAGGGACCTTCTGGTACAACCCCCGCAGATGCTGAAGCAAGGAGGTGGGAGGGGCTGGATGCCCTGCAGTTCTATTGGGCGCTGAGCTCTTCACTGGTCCAGTTACAAGGCATGTTGTGTGGGTGCTCCTGGCACGTGTCGGTGTCCACCGGGTGTGTGCCATGGACCAGATTCTCATCCCCGTTGCAGTCCATGCGCTCTAGGTAGCTGTCATCCTCGGGCAGCAGGTGTAGTAGGTGATGCCCTCCTTCTCCTCGGGGAGGCCTTCATCATAGTCTTCCTCCTCAGAGGCATTGTTCACTTAGAGTTGGAGTCCCCATCAGGGCTGTGGTTTTGGCACTCCTACTCCTTGGGCATGGGGCTCTGGCTGTAGGGCGGCCAGTTCCAGGCCCTTGGGCACATAGTCCTCCAAGGGCCAATCCACGTCTTCACTCCTGGCCTTGCAGGACAGGGACAGGGCCCAGCCTCGCCCTGTGGTCCAACATGCTGCTCTTCACTCTCTCATGCTTCCAGTGGGCCACAGCAGCCACTCTCGTAGCCATCTCCTGGAGACAGCCACTGTGGGAGGAAGATTGATTGGGAAGGACAGAGTCAGAACTTCACAAAGCCTGGTCACATACAAGGCCACTCCACCCCCACGGCCCCTCTGACCACGTTTTCCCACAGCAATGGGAGATGACAGCTGAAGATTTTCACCGCAGCAATCTTTTAAAAAACTGGAAATGACCTAAGTACCCATAAATAAAAGAATGGTTAAATAAATGATAGCAGAGTTTGTGTGCTGCAAGAGTCGATGGCGTTTTTAAAGAGGCAGGGCAACGCACACTACAGTGAGAGATCATAACACCCTGTTTGGGAGAGAAAATGTCAAGTAAGCTACAATCAGTGCACGTGTGTAGATCCCAGTTCCAGCTCCATCAAGATGGCTAGAGAATACACACACACTCCCCAACCCATACACGGACACAAAGGCACACAGAAATGGGGAGCCCCCAAAGCCTTGTCAGCAATGTCCTCTGGGGAGGGGAGGGGAGGGGAGGAAAGAAATGGGAGCAGAGAGGGCTTGCACATTTTG
>NW_022440675.1:0-6644 GCF_009761245.1 Sapajus apella
TCAGCTCTTCTTCAGGGGCCCCTCTTTTTTTTTTTTTTTTTTTTTTTGAGATGGAGTTTCGCTCCTGTTACCCAGACTGGAGTGCAATGGCGTGATCTTGGCTCACCGCAACCTCCGCCTCCTGGGTTCAGGCAATTCTCCTGCCTCAACCTCCTGAGTAGCTGGGATTACAGGCACGTGCCACCACGCCCAGCTAATGTTTTGTATTTTTTAGTAGAGACGGGGTTTCACCATGTTAACCGTATGGTCTCGATCTCTTGACCTCGTGATCTGCCCGCCTCGGCCTCCCAAAGTGCTGGGATTACAGGCTTGAGCCACCGTGCCCGGCGACTGGCCTCTTAATTATAAGTCTTATAGGACTAATTGACACAATGTACATGTGTAATTTCAATAAAAAGGAAAAGTAAATTTCATAAAAGAACAGGCACATTAGAGGCTGGGCGCAGTGGCTCAAGCCTGTAATCCCAGCACTTTGGGAGCCCAGGGCGGGCAGATCACGAGGTCAAGAGATCGAGACCATCCTGGCCAACATGGTGAAACCCCGTCTCTACTAAATATACAAAAATTAGCTGGGCGTGGTGGCGTGCGCCTGTAGTCCCAGCTACTCGGGAGTCTGAGGCAGGAGAATTGCTTGAACCCAGGAGGCAGAGGTTGCAGTGAGCCGAGATTGTGCCACTGCACTCCAGCCTAGCACCTGATGCGGAATGATCATCTGTGTAAAGTAACTGAACTTTAAATAAATAATTCTTTGGATACCCGGGCAGAAAGATAATGTCACCCAAAAAGTGACCTCAGAAGTTTCCGTAACAGCATTCAGTGTTAGACTGGGTTTACCCTGTCCTCAGAGAGAGAAAGTAGGACCCAAGAATTTTGTAGCCAGCCTAACTGGTTTTAAATGGTAAATGCGGCAGGCTAGCATTTTCACGCATCTAGAATGCAGGGAAGGTGGCTCCTCAGGTCCCTTGTTGTAGAAACTCTGGAAGATGAGCTTTAACAACCAAGACCTGAATGGAGGCCGGGCGCAGTGGCTCACCCCTGTAATCCCAGCACTTTGGGAGGCCAAGGCGGGTGGATCACAAGGTCAAGAGATCGAGACCATCCTGGTCAACGCGGTGAAACCCCGTCTCTACTAAAACTACAAAACATTAGCTGGGCATGGTGGCGCGTGCCTGTAATCCCAGCTACTCAGGAGGCTGAGGCAGGAGAATTGCCTGAACCCAGGAGGCGGAGGTTGCGGTGAGCCGAGATCACGCCATTGCACTCCAGCCTGGGTAACAAGAGCGAAACTCCGTCCCCCAAAAAAAAAAAAAAAAAAAAAAGAAAAAAGACCTGAATGGAGAAATTCAGTGAGCCTTGCATACCTGCAAATATAGGATCCAGCTAAGTTGTAAGAGCACTGTAGATAAGAAGGTAAGTGTGGCCGGGGCGGTGGCTCTCGCCTGTAACCCCAGCACTTTGGGAGGCTGAGGCAGGTGGATCACCTGAGGTCAGGAGTCCAAGACCAGCCTGGCCAACATGGCAAAATCCTGTATCTACTAAAAATACAAAAAAAGGCTGGGCGTGGTGGCTCACGCCTGTAATCCAAGCGCTTTGGAGGCCAGGGTGGGTGGATCACCTGAGGTCGGGAGTTCAAGACCAGCCTGACTAACATGGTGAAACCCTGTCTTAAAAAAAAAAAAATACAAAAAACACCCCCACAAAAATTAGCTGGATGTGGTGGCGGGCACCTGTAATCCCAGCTACTCAGGAAGCTGAGGCAGGAGAATCAGTTAAACCTGGGAGGCAGAGGTTGCAGTGAGCTGAGATCGCGCCACTGCACCCCAGCCTGGGTGACAAAAGTCCGTCTCAAAAAAAATTGTCTTTTGTGCCTACAGGTGTGCGCCACCACACCCGGCTAATTTTTATATTTTTAATAGAGACAGGGTTTCACTCTGTTAGCCAGGACGGTCTCAATCTCCTGACCTTGTGATCCGCCCACCTCAGCCTCCCAAAGTGCTGGGATTACAGGCATGAGCCACCGAGCCTGGCCGGTCTCTGCCTTTAAGTGGCATCCCCCTGTCCAGGATGTCTGCATTCTTAGCTTCCCAAGTGAGCAGAGGGCCTAAGGGACAATCTGCCCTAGAGGTGGTTCCCCTTCTCCAGGACTGTATCCCCTCCCACTTGGTCACTTGGGCAGTTTCTAGTGCCTTCCAGGAGGTTGCTGTGCTTCTGAGTTTGCTCTGCTTTGCTTTGCCAAGTTTGTGTCCAGCTTTCCAGCTGTTCTGCAGCTGTGGGATCACTGATCCCTTGCAGACTTCTCCATGGAGCTATAAGCAGAAGTCCTGATCTAACTTCTTTTCCAGCAGACATTTAGCCACTGCTGCTTTCTGAGGTGTCTGAGCCTTTCCAGGCTTCACCCACATTGCCTTAGGGCTTATCTGTCTAGGATCTGTTAGGTGAGTAACTCTCATCTATCCGCCTTCCAGCTTCTAAAATGTTGTCATCACGTTTCCTATTATTTCTATCCTTGGGGACTTATGCCTTTATAGACATCTCTTTTGGCTGGGGGAGTGGTTCACACCTCTAATGCCAGCACTTTGGGAGGCCAAAGTGGGAGGATCACCTGAGGTCAAGAGTTCGAAACTAGCCTGGCAAACATGTGAAACCCTGTCTCTACTAAAAATACAAAAAACTGACTGGGTGGACAACCTACAGAATGGGAGAAAATTTTCATGATCTACCCATCTGACAAAGTTCTAATATCCAGAATCTACAATGAACTTAGATAAATTTACAACAAACAAACAAACAAAAAAAGTGGGCAAAGGATATGAACAGACACTTCTCAGAAGAAGACATTTATGCTGATGACAAACATACGAAAAAAAGCTCATCATCACCGATCATTAGAGAAATGCAAATCAGAACCACAGTGAGATAGCATCTCATGCTAGTCAGAATGGCAATTATCAAAAACTCAAGAAACAATAGATACTGAGGCCGGGCGCGGTGGCTCAAGCCTGTAATCCCAGCACTGTGGGAGGCCGAGGCGGGTGGATCACGAGGTCAAGAGATTGAGACCATCCTGGTCAACACGGTGAAACCCCGTCTCTACTAAAACTACAAAAAATTAGCTGGGCATGGTGGTATGTGCCTGTAATCCCAGCTACTCAGGAGGCTGAGGCAGGAGAATTGCCTGAACCCAGGAGGTGGAGGTTGCAGTGAGCCGAGATCACGCCATTGCACTCCAGCCTGGGTAACAAGAGCGAAACTACGTCTCAATTAAAAAAAAAAAAAAAAAAAAATAGATACTGGTGAGGCTGTGGAGAAATAGGAACGCTTTTACACTGTTGGTGGGAGTATAAATGAGTTCAACCATTGTGGAAGACAGTGTGTTAGTTCCTCAAGGATCTAAAGCCAGAAATAACGTTTGACCCAGCAATCCCATTACTGGGTATATACCCAAAGGAATATAAATCAACCTACCATAAAGATACACGCACACATATGTTTATCTCAGAACTAGTTACAATAGCAAAGACATGGAACCAACCCAAATGCCCACTAATGATAGACTAGATAAAGAAAATGTGGTAGCCAGACAAGCTCACTCATGCCTGTAATCCCAGCACTTTGGGAGGCCAAGGTGGGCAGATCTTGAGGTCAAGAGATTGAGACCACCCTGGCCAACATGGTAAAATCCCCTCTCTACTAAAAATACAAAAATTAGCTAGGTGTGATGATGTATGCCTATAGTCCCATCTACTCAGAAGGCCAGGCATGATGGCTTACACCTATAATCTCACCACTTTGGGAAGCCAATGTGGGTGGATCACCTGAGGTCAGGAGTTCGAGACCAGCCTGGCCAACATGGGGAAACCCCATCTCTACTAAAAATAAATAAATAAATAAGCTGGGTGTGGTGGCAGGTGCTTATAATCTCAGCTACACGGGAGGCTGAAGCAGGGAATCGCTTGAACCCGGGAGGTGGAGGTTGCAGTGAGCCAAGATTTCACCACTGCATTCCAGCCTGGGCAACAAGAGTGAAACTCGGTTGTAGGAAGTAGAAATGTTCCTAAGTTTCCTTTCTTGTTAAAGAATAAGTGTGCTAATAACTTTGTGAAGCCCTATCCTATGTAGCCATTAGACATGCCATGCTTACAGGCACATAGTACATTCTATGTCCTTGTACTTTAACCAAAACATCTGTGCTCACAGGCAAGTCCCAGCTCTCCATTGCTCTTACCTGTTTAGGAAAGGTTATTATTATTGAGATGGAGTCTCGCTCTATAGCCCAGGCTGGAGTGCAGTGGTGCGATCTCAGCTCACCATGCAGAGTACAGTATCTATGTGTCTTATTCCTGCAGCTGTCTTGGGTCCCAGTTCACCCAGAGCATGGGCTGGCCGCATCTCAAGAATGGGCGGTTGTTAATTATCCACCTTGAGGTCATCTCCGGAATGTTGCAACTGTGTCTACGGGCTGGGTCTGCCTCAAGATGAGCCCTGGAGCTTCTAAAGAAGGCTCATCATCAGATACCGACATGCAGTTAGACAAATGTAAAGGGAGTGCAGCCGGTCGAAAGGGAGAGACATGGAGTCCATTTTAAGGCTAAGGGAAAAGGGGCTTCTGCAATTTGTTACAACGTTACATCTTGAAACCCAAGAGAAAGATAAAGAAAGTTTAAAAATGCATTTTGGCACAGGGTGCGGTGGCTCACACCTGTAATCCCAGCCCTGGGAGGCTGAGGCAGGCAGATCACTTGAGGTCCAGAATTAGAGACTGCCTGCCAACCATAGCGATCCCTGTTTCTACTAAAAATACAAAATTAGCTGGTGCGTGCCTATAATCTCAGCTATTCAGGAGGCTGAAGAAGGAGACTCATTTGAACCTGGGAGGTGGAGGTTGCAGCGAGCCAAGATTGCACCATGGAACTCGAGCCTGGGCAACAGAACAAGACTCCATCTAAAGAAAAAAAGCAAATTCTCAGGCTCCACCCCAGACCTGAATCAGAAGCCCCAGGGATGGCACCCAGCCATCTGTGTGCTAGCAAGCCCTCCTGGAAGAGGCTGATGCAGCCCAGAGTCTAAGCCACCATCCTAGAGTTCAGAGGACCATCTAAGAAGACGATAATGGAGTCACATATATGCTGGCTGCTTTGCGTCATCTCAGGTTATGCTTGCAACCATGCATGCAACGGGCCTCGCACCGTCCTTCCAAGCTCAAGAGAGTCACAGGCTTAGCCCCGGGCTGGATCAGCATGCATCGCCAGGTCACTGTGACCCCAAGGCCTGGGCTTCCGTTATCGGGCAGAACTCTCTGTGCGGTAGTCAACACCCACGTAGCTCTTGGTGCTTGCAAAACGCCTCCTCATACCTGTTGTCACCATTCGGTATGTCTCCCAGGGGCCCCAGCAAGGCACGGCAGCTGCACACTTTGCTGGGCTCATCAGCCAATGGGTCATAGCCAGGGCCCGCTGAGCAACTTGGAGAGAAACGGGGGGCAGGTGGGCTCAGCGCCAAGTCCCACGACGTCAGGCGGGTCAGGCAGTCTCTCCAGAGTTTGGTTTCTTCATCTGGAGAATGGGACAATAATCCCTCCCACACAGCCAGCAGAGACAGAGGTCATATAGGAAGCAGCCACTTCCACTTTCTCCCAAAACTCCACCAAAATGACACAAAAGAGAGGTCTTTATTTTATTTTTGAGACAGTCTGGTTCTGTCACTCAGGCTGGAGTGAAGTGGAGCAATCTCAGCTCACTGCAACCTCTGCCTCCTGAGTTGAAGTGATTCTCCTGCCTCAGCCTCTCGAGTAGTGGAACTACAGGTGCCTACCACCATGCCCAGCTAATTTCTGTATTTCAGTAGAGATGGGCATTTACCATGTTGGTCAGGCTGGTCTCAAACTCCTGACCTCAGGTGATCCACGCACCTTGGCCTCCCAAAGTGCTAGGATTACAGGCTCGAGCCACCATACCACCCACTGAGAGATTAACTTCTGAATTGTTCTCTTTGGAATTTAAATGACCCCTGGAGACAGTCATTGTCTTGAAAAGAATCTGTTCTGGGGCCCGGTAGGGTGGCTCAGTACTTGTAATTCCAGCACTTTGGGAGACCAAGGTGGGCGGATCATGAGGTCAGGAGCTCTAGACCAGCCTGACCAACATGGTGAAACCCTGTCTTCACTAAAAGTACAAAAATACAAATAAAGTCCCAAATTGTAACACATTAAATTGCTCAGCACTTATGTTGGTTCTTTTCTATTTTTCATCCATATTTTAGTGTATTAGAGACTAAGTGAGGAGGTGCTGACAAATCAATGGTAATAAAAAAAATCAGTAAACCGGATTTTGTAAGGCATGGGGGGCATGCAGGTCAAGGCACAAGATGGTTGAATTTTTCATGATTCAAAATGGACCAGTACTAGTGTAGAAATCAATTACCAGATCATACTTTGAACTGATATCACTATATTCTAATAAAATATCTTATCTTAAAAAAAAAAATACAGGCCGGGCGCGGTGGCTCACGCCTGTAATCCCAGCACTTTGGGAGGCCGAGGCGGGTGGATCACGAGGTCAAGAGATCGAGACCATCCTGGTCAACATGGTGAAACCCCGTCTCTACTAAAACTACAAAAAATTAGCTGGGCATGGTGGCGCATGCCT
>NW_022440676.1:0-6643 GCF_009761245.1 Sapajus apella
AGGCCAATGCGGGCAGATCACTTGAAGGCAGAGTTTGAGACCAGCCTAACCAACATAGTGAAAAGCCCCATCTCTACTAAAAACACACAAAAAAAAGCTGGGCATGGTGGCAGGTGCGGGCAATCTCAGCTATTTGGGGATGAGGCAGGAGAATCACTTGAACCTGGGAGGCGGAGTTTGCAGTGAGCTGAGATCGTGCCATTGCCCTCCAGCCTGAGTGACAGAGTGAGACTCTGTCTCAAAAAAAAAGAAAAATAAAAAGAAGGTGCCTGCCACACAGCAGTAGTTGTTAATAGATATGAACTGCCTTGTGTTTTCTTCCCCAAAATAAAAGCATGAATATTTTTTTAACTATCAAAGTAAGATTAAATAGAAAGCAAGAATCGAACCACAGTGAGCAGTGAACGGGTTATTCCTGCAACAACTGGGTCAATTGCCTAGCTCTTTGGAAAAGAAATCAATTCAGATCCTTACAGCTTGCCATATACCAAAGTAGATTTCACACGGACTGTAGCATTACATGAAAGAAATAAAGAACCATGCGGAAACAGTGATCAGTCTGATCTCTGAATGAGAAAGGGTTTTTTAAGAATGAAAGCCACAGCAAGAAACACAAAGGAAATGTGTCATGGACCCAGGCTCATAAATATTAAAATATCTGTACATCACCTGAGTAGAGAACACACCAAACTGGAAATACATATACCACAAATACTGTAGATGGACGAATACCATTAATATGTAATAAGTTCCACAAGTTAATTTTTTTTTTTTTTTTGAGACAGAGTCACCCAGGCTGGGTTACAGTGGTACAATCTCAACTCACTGCAACCTCCACCTCCCAGGTTTATGCGATTCTCCTGCCTCAGCCTGCCTCTAGCAGCTAGGATTACGAGCAAGTGCCACCACACCCAGCCAATTTTTGTACTTTGTAGTAGAGATGGGGTTTCACCATGTTGACCAGGCTGGTCTCCAACTCCTGACCTCAAGTGATCTACCTGCCTCGGCCTCCCAAAGTGCTGGGATTAAAGGCATGATTTTAAAAATTTGATTTAAACAACAAAATAAAACATCTCCAAAGAAAAATAAACAAAGCCCAAGGTCAGTTACATAAGAAAAACACATGAAATTTTTAAATTTATTTCATAGTCAAAGAAAATAAAAAATAGAGATAGGTTTGTTTTTTCCCTATCCCTAAACAAACAAAGATTCATTTCTTGGAATATATGTTGTTACTTCACAGGCATGGTCTTAGTAATATGAAAAAAACCATATCCTCTGTGAGTGTGCAAATTGAAACAAGCCTTTTAAAAAGCAATTTGACCCACCTGTACTAAAAAGCTTAATGACAGTTTCTTCTCACTCTTATCCCAAGCAAATAATCTGAAATAAGGACAGAGATTTGAGAGTAAAATTGTTCAGCTCAGACACGTTATTTTTGAGGAAATTTTTGTTTTGAATTTAACCTGAAGATTAGCTGAATATAATGCATTTGTGGTTTGAACTATTTTACAGTCATTACAAATGGTACGTACAAAAGTTTAATGACATGAGAAAAACATTGATACCATAATGCTTAAGAAGGAAATCTCAGGATGATAAAACTGAATTTGCTGCTATTTTAGATTGGAAGCAAGTGTAACAATAGCATTGGGAAATGGAGAAGATAGTTATAATTACCTTGGGTAGTAAGTAGGACTTTGAGCAGTTGTGGGGGTACTTTTCCATGCTTTTCCGACTTTCACTAATGTTAGGTGATCCTTTTATAATTAGAAGAAAAATGTTAGTAAAAAGGAAACAATAAAAGCGATGACCAGCCTTGCCCCCAGGCTGGAGTGCAGTGGCACAGTCTTGGCTCACTGCAGCCTTGAACTCCTAGACTCAAGCAATCCTCCCACATCAGCCTTCCAAATAGCTGGGACTATGGATACACACCATCACACCTGGCTAATTTTGTTTATTTTTTTTAGAAAAGGGGTCTCACTATGCTGCCCAGGCTGGCCTCAATCTCCTGGGCTCAAGTGATTCTCCCACTTCAGCTTCCAGGTATCTGGGGCTATAGGCAAGAACCACCGAGGTAGAAGTTTGCCAGAGCTGCTGTGTACAGCTCCACAGTCTGTGCACTGCACAACTCCATGGGTTGCCTTTGCCATCAACCACAGTATAAATGATGTCCCTTGAGCTGTACAGTGGGGGTGGCATTGGAGGTGACATTGTGATCATAGTCTGTTTTTTCGGAAGAGACACGCTCTTTGTTTTTACAAACTCTCTTTTTAAAATAATAAATTCAATACATACATTCTATTGGAAATATAAAGATGAAAACTAAACTTACTCCAAATCCCAATTCCCAGATATAATCAGTGTTAACATTTTAAGGGATTTGGTTCTCTTACTCCTTCTCCACCGGCTGAGTGTCACCATTTACAGATAGATATTTCAGGTGGACTATAGTGTTAAATGAAAGAAACCAAATTTTTCAAATTCTGCTTGGCAACAAAAATTACCATTTTTTAGACAGCTTTTTTTTTTTTTTTTTTGAGCAGACAGGGTCTTGCTCTGTTGCCCAGGCTGGAGTGCAGTAGCATGATCATGACTTGAACTGCTGGGCTCAAGCAATCCTCCCACCTCAGCCTCCCTGATAGCTGGTACTACAGGTGTGAGCCACTGCTGTTGGCTGTAGACAACACTGATTGATTGATTGAGTCACAGCCTTGCTGTCACCCACGATGGAGTCTAGTAGCACAATCTCAGCTCACTATAGCCTCAAACTCCTGGGCTCAAGCCATCCTCCCACCCCAGCCTCCCAAGTAGCTGGGCCTACAAGCACATGCCACCATGCCTGGCTAATTTGTTTATTTTTGTGGAGATGGGGGATCTCCCTACGTTGCCCAGGCTTGTCTCAAACTCCTGACCTTAAGCAATCTTACAGTCTCAGCCTCCCAAAGCATTAGAATTACAGGTGTGAGCCACTGCACCCAGCCCACATATTCTTTATAACGCTTAGGGCAGGAGTCACCTCCCCTAGCAGTTCTCTCTCAATTCCCTGAAGGGGTAAAGGAGTTCTTGGCGGGGGTACGGTGGCTCATGCCTATAATCCCAGCACTTTGGAGGGCTGAGGTGGATAGACCATGAGGTTAGGAGATCGAGACCATCCTGGCCAACATGGTGAAACCCTGTCTCTACTAGAAATACAAAACTTAGCCAGGTGTGGTGGCGCATGCCTGTAATCCCAGCTATTTGGGAGGCTGAGGCATGAGAATCGCTTGAACCCAGGAGGTGGAGGTTTCAGTGAGCCGAGATCACGCCACTGCATTCCAGCCTGGTGACAGAGTGAGACTCCATCTCAAAAAAAAAAAAAAAAAAGTTCTCCTTGTTGGGCTTAGCGTATTTCAGTCATTGCAGTAGACGGTGGACTACTTCAAGGTGGGGACTGTGTTGTTTATCTTTTGTTCATTACATTTAGCACAGTACCAGGCACTTCCCAGACCCTCAATAAGTATTAAATTACTTCATGATAGATTTGATTGCATAAATATTAGAACAAAATTTAAAAGGCTGGCAATCTCAAATCATGACGTGAAGCAAATATTCTGTGAAAACGTTCATGTCCTTAATATGTAAAGAACTCTTAGCCAGGGACCGTAGTTCACACTTGCAATCCCAGCACTTTGGGAAGCTGAGGTGGGAGGAATGCTTCAGGCCAGGAGATGCAGGCTGCAGTGAGCTGTGATCACACCACCGCACTCTGGCCTGGAGTACAAAGCAAGATGCTGTCACTCAAAGAAAAAAAAAGGATTTAGAAATCTGCTCAAGTTGTGTGAGCCTAAACACAATCTGAGTACACAAGGAACAGAAGGCCTTTTCTTCTCTTTGTTTCCGCGGAGAATATAATCTGGAGGGGAATGGGTATAGGTGAGAGGTCCAGCAGCGTTGCGTTTTACCCACCCATTGAGAGCCTAGGGTGGTGGTGGGGTGGATACCCGTACAGACCACAGTGCACCCGGAGATCCAAATTAGATCACTTCTCACACGCTCCCAAAGACACATGCCTAGTTCTTCCATGGGTGCATTCCATACACCTGCAATGGTGCTTAGCATAGCATAGGAATCAGTGTTTCTGAACATATAAATAGATACTGCTAGAGCGCTTTATGATAGCAAGCGTTTAGGTATTTTTTCTTTTTTTAGAAATAGGTCTTGCTCTGTCACCCAGGCTAGAGAGAAGTGGTACAATGCAGGCTGGAACTCCTGGGCTCAAGCGATCCTCCCATCCCAGCCTCCTGAGTAGCTGGGACTACAAGTGTGTGCCGCGACTCCTGGTTAATTTGTTTTTTTGTTTGTTTTTTTTTTTTTCCTTGAGACAGAGTTTTGCTTTTGTTGCCCAGTCTGGAGTGCAATGGCACGATCTCAGCTCACTGCAACCTCCGCCTCCTGGGTTCAAGCAATTCTGCCTCAGCCTCCCAAAAAGTGGGATTACAGACACGCACCACCACACCCAGCTAATTTTTTGTATTTTTAGCAGAGACAGGTTTTCGTCATGTTTGCCAGGCTGGTCTTGAACTCCTGACCTCAAGTGATCCACCCACCTCAGCCTCCCAAAAAGTGCTGGGATTACAGGCGTGAGCCACTGCACCCAGCTGTTAATTTGTTTTAATGGTTTTGTAGAGATGGGGCCTCATTATGTTGCCCACGTTGGTCCTGAACTCCTGGGCTCAAGTGATCCTCCTGCCTCAGCCTTCCAAAGTGCTGGGATTACAGGTGTGAGCCACCACATCTGTCCTTCATGCCTTTATGCAAATAATGACGTGAGAAGCTAACCCATGATTACGTAGTTTATTAAAATCAATCTTGGTGCTGAGGCCCACTTAGAAGCCTAAGATCTGGATAACCAGATTTTCCAAGCCACTGAGAAGCTTAGAAGCCACTTAGACGTTTAAAAGCCATTGAGAAGCTTGAGATCTAGTAACCAGTGCTCCTATATGGAGACGTTCCCTGGGATTGCCTGACATGTTGGGGATGGAGGTGCTGTGAGGGTGGGGTCCAAGCTGCCCAGGACTCAGTCAGAGACCGAGCACCCATGCCGTCCACCCTGAGACCTGATCTTGCTTGCTAAGGTGATCACCGCACAGACTGGAGCCCGGTCCTCACTCAGAAGCTCGTGTGGTCTTCCCGTCACGAAGTCAGAACCAAGGCGTGGTGCAGCAGGGGCTGGGAATCCCCACCCCCACCAGCTGAGCTCTGATGGGTCGTGTTTTGTCTGTTCTTGCAGCTTCGCAACAACAAGGCAAAAGACGTCTGCTTGGACCAGGGGCCGCTGGAGAACCACACAGCAATATTGTATCCGTGTCACGGCTGGGGACCGCAGGTAGGAACTCGTCTCTGATGATCTCCGGCCCACGGGGGCCTTGCAGGCCCTCTGGATACCTTTGTTGCCGTCTACCTTGGGAGCTATGTATTCTGAGATTTTAAGAAGAAGGCAGGAGTCTTTCTGGTTATGTCTCTGAAGAAGCTAGGGAAAAGATTCATCAGTGGTTTTGCATCCATGCAGATTTTTTTTTTTTTTTTTTTTTTTTTGAGATAGAGTCTCACTCTGTTGCCCAGGCTGGAGTGCCGTGGTGTGATCACAGCTCACTGCAGCCTCAACTTCCTTCTTAGTAGCTGGGACTGAAGGCTCATGCCACCATGTCTGGCTCAATTTTCCATTTTCTGTAGAGATGGAGTCTTAGCTTTTGGCCTTAAGGGCTCCTCCCGCCTTCGGCCTCCCACAGTGCCGGGATTATAGGCGTGAGCCTCAGCACCCAGCCCCAGGTTTGTGTTTCTGATTCCTAGGTGATGCTGCTGCTGCTGGTTTGAGGAATTGGGACTTGATCCAGAGGATGTCAGGGAGCCCCTAGAAAGTTCCCCTGGGGTGGGGAGGGGAAATGTTCAGACTGTGCACAGCAGCTCCAGAGGGGCCTGCCTAAGAAGCTGTGTCTTGGAATAGACCAAATGAAAAGCCCCTAGCTAGTCTCAGGCTGGGGTGGTCAGGAGCTGGAGATAGGGACTCGTGGTCCTGGGCCTAGAGGGCTTGAAGAGAGGGGACACGCCCAGAGGGTGGAGGGTGGGAGGCCACGCCCAGCACACGCCCCACACCAACTTCCTAGGATACCCACAGCCTGTGGCCCCGGCAGCAAGATCCCAGAGCCTGGGCCCACGGCTGTGCTCCATCACCCTCTTAGGCAGTTACTCCAAGAGGCACTGTGAAAAGAGCACTTAACTCCCAGACTTCTTTGTGCAATCTTCTGAATAAGTCACACTTGAATGGAGCACTTAGTAACGGTGACATCATAAGGGCTATGGCAGTTAGATATTGGAATAATCAAAAACCGCTCTGAGGACGTCCACTCCTCCTGTGAATGTGGAACGGAGTAAAGACCATCTGATCCCAGAGCTTCCCCACGTGGCTCTAAGTAGTTGCATTTTGCTTTGAGTGTTTCAGGGGAAGGTTTCTAAAGCCACTCAGGAAGCTCTTGGGTCAACCAGAGGGCTGGACTGTAAGGCCGCTGTGCCTGCCTTCTGTGGCTTTGTGGCCCCTGCCCTCCCCGTCTGGGCCACTGTGCCTGCCGTCTGTGGCCCTGTGGCCCCTGCCCTCCCCGTCTGG
>NW_022440677.1:0-6643 GCF_009761245.1 Sapajus apella
AGGCCAATGCGGGCAGATCACTTGAAGGCAGAGTTTGAGACCAGCCTGACCAACATAGTGAAAAGCCCCATCTCTACTAAAAACACACAAAAAAAAGCTGGGCATGGTGGCAGGTGCGGGCAATCTCAGCTATTTGGGGATGAGGCAGGAGAATCACTTGAACCTGGGAGGCGGAGTTTGCAGTGAGCTGAGATCGTGCCATTGCCCTCCAGCCTGAGTGACAGAGTGAGACTCTGTCTCAAAAAAAAAGAAAAATAAAAAGAAGGTGCCTGCCACACAGCAGTAGTTGTTAATAGATATGAACTGCCTTGTGTTTTCTTCCCCAAAATAAAAGCATGAATATTTTTTTAACTATCAAAGTAAGATTAAATAGAAAGCAAGAATCGAACCACAGTGAGCAGTGAACGGGTTATTCCTGCAACAACTGGGTCAATTGCCTAGCTCTTTGGAAAAGAAATCAATTCAGATCCTTACAGCTTGCCATATACCAAAGTAGATTTCACACGGACTGTAGCATTACATGAAAGAAATAAAGAACCATGCGGAAACAGTGATCAGTCTGATCTCTGAATGAGAAAGGGTTTTTTAAGAATGAAAGCCACAGCAAGAAACACAAAGGAAATGTGTCATGGACCCAGGCTCATAAATATTAAAATATCTGTACATCACCTGAGTAGAGAACACACCAAACTGGAAATACATATACCACAAATACTGTAGATGGACGAATACCATTAATATGTAATAAGTTCCACAAGTTAATTTTTTTTTTTTTTTTGAGACAGAGTCACCCAGGCTGGGTTACAGTGGTACAATCTCAACTCACTGCAACCTCCACCTCCCAGGTTTATGCGATTCTCCTGCCTCAGCCTGCCTCTAGCAGCTAGGATTACGAGCAAGTGCCACCACACCCAGCCAATTTTTGTACTTTGTAGTAGAGATGGGGTTTCACCATGTTGACCAGGCTGGTCTCCAACTCCTGACCTCAAGTGATCTACCTGCCTCGGCCTCCCAAAGTGCTGGGATTAAAGGCATGATTTTAAAAATTTGATTTAAACAACAAAATAAAACATCTCCAAAGAAAAATAAACAAAGCCCAAGGTCAGTTACATAAGAAAAACACATGAAATTTTTAAATTTATTTCATAGTCAAAGAAAATAAAAAATAGAGATAGGTTTGTTTTTTCCCTATCCCTAAACAAACAAAGATTCATTTCTTGGAATATATGTTGTTACTTCACAGGCATGGTCTTAGTAATATGAAAAAAACCATATCCTCTGTGAGTGTGCAAATTGAAACAAGCCTTTTAAAAAGCAATTTGACCCACCTGTACTAAAAAGCTTAATGACAGTTTCTTCTCACTCTTATCCCAAGCAAATAATCTGAAATAAGGACAGAGATTTGAGAGTAAAATTGTTCAGCTCAGACACGTTATTTTTGAGGAAATTTTTGTTTTGAATTTAACCTGAAGATTAGCTGAATATAATGCATTTGTGGTTTGAACTATTTTACAGTCATTACAAATGGTACGTACAAAAGTTTAATGACATGAGAAAAACATTGATACCATAATGCTTAAGAAGGAAATCTCAGGATGATAAAACTGAATTTGCTGCTATTTTAGATTGGAAGCAAGTGTAACAATAGCATTGGGAAATGGAGAAGATAGTTATAATTACCTTGGGTAGTAAGTAGGACTTTGAGCAGTTGTGGGGGTACTTTTCCATGCTTTTCCGACTTTCACTAATGTTAGGTGATCCTTTTATAATTAGAAGAAAAATGTTAGTAAAAAGGAAACAATAAAAGCGATGACCAGCCTTGCCCCCAGGCTGGAGTGCAGTGGCACAGTCTTGGCTCACTGCAGCCTTGAACTCCTAGACTCAAGCAATCCTCCCACATCAGCCTTCCAAATAGCTGGGACTATGGATACACACCATCACACCTGGCTAATTTTGTTTATTTTTTTTAGAAAAGGGGTCTCACTATGCTGCCCAGGCTGGCCTCAATCTCCTGGGCTCAAGTGATTCTCCCACTTCAGCTTCCAGGTATCTGGGGCTATAGGCAAGAACCACCGAGGTAGAAGTTTGCCAGAGCTGCTGTGTACAGCTCCACAGTCTGTGCACTGCACAACTCCATGGGTTGCCTTTGCCATCAACCACAGTATAAATGATGTCCCTTGAGCTGTACAGTGGGGGTGGCATTGGAGGTGACATTGTGATCATAGTCTGTTTTTTCGGAAGAGACACGCTCTTTGTTTTTACAAACTCTCTTTTTAAAATAATAAATTCAATACATACATTCTATTGGAAATATAAAGATGAAAACTAAACTTACTCCAAATCCCAATTCCCAGATATAATCAGTGTTAACATTTTAAGGGATTTGGTTCTCTTACTCCTTCTCCACCGGCTGAGTGTCACCATTTACAGATAGATATTTCAGGTGGACTATAGTGTTAAATGAAAGAAACCAAATTTTTCAAATTCTGCTTGGCAACAAAAATTACCATTTTTTAGACAGCTTTTTTTTTTTTTTTTTTGAGCAGACAGGGTCTTGCTCTGTTGCCCAGGCTGGAGTGCAGTAGCATGATCATGACTTGAACTGCTGGGCTCAAGCAATCCTCCCACCTCAGCCTCCCTGATAGCTGGTACTACAGGTGTGAGCCACTGCTGTTGGCTGTAGACAACACTGATTGATTGATTGAGTCACAGCCTTGCTGTCACCCACGATGGAGTCTAGTAGCACAATCTCAGCTCACTATAGCCTCAAACTCCTGGGCTCAAGCCATCCTCCCACCCCAGCCTCCCAAGTAGCTGGGCCTACAAGCACATGCCACCATGCCTGGCTAATTTGTTTATTTTTGTGGAGATGGGGGATCTCCCTACGTTGCCCAGGCTTGTCTCAAACTCCTGACCTTAAGCAATCTTACAGTCTCAGCCTCCCAAAGCATTAGAATTACAGGTGTGAGCCACTGCACCCAGCCCACATATTCTTTATAACGCTTAGGGCAGGAGTCACCTCCCCTAGCAGTTCTCTCTCAATTCCCTGAAGGGGTAAAGGAGTTCTTGGCGGGGGTACGGTGGCTCATGCCTATAATCCCAGCACTTTGGAGGGCTGAGGTGGATAGACCATGAGGTTAGGAGATCGAGACCATCCTGGCCAACATGGTGAAACCCTGTCTCTACTAGAAATACAAAACTTAGCCAGGTGTGGTGGCGCATGCCTGTAATCCCAGCTATTTGGGAGGCTGAGGCATGAGAATCGCTTGAACCCAGGAGGTGGAGGTTTCAGTGAGCCGAGATCACGCCACTGCATTCCAGCCTGGTGACAGAGTGAGACTCCATCTCAAAAAAAAAAAAAAAAAAGTTCTCCTTGTTGGGCTTAGCGTATTTCAGTCATTGCAGTAGACGGTGGACTACTTCAAGGTGGGGACTGTGTTGTTTATCTTTTGTTCATTACATTTAGCACAGTACCAGGCACTTCCCAGACCCTCAATAAGTATTAAATTACTTCATGATAGATTTGATTGCATAAATATTAGAACAAAATTTAAAAGGCTGGCAATCTCAAATCATGACGTGAAGCAAATATTCTGTGAAAACGTTCATGTCCTTAATATGTAAAGAACTCTTAGCCAGGGACCGTAGTTCACACTTGCAATCCCAGCACTTTGGGAAGCTGAGGTGGGAGGAATGCTTCAGGCCAGGAGATGCAGGCTGCAGTGAGCTGTGATCACACCACCGCACTCTGGCCTGGAGTACAAAGCAAGATGCTGTCACTCAAAGAAAAAAAAAGGATTTAGAAATCTGCTCAAGTTGTGTGAGCCTAAACACAATCTGAGTACACAAGGAACAGAAGGCCTTTTCTTCTCTTTGTTTCCGCGGAGAATATAATCTGGAGGGGAATGGGTATAGGTGAGAGGTCCAGCAGCGTTGCGTTTTACCCACCCATTGAGAGCCTAGGGTGGTGGTGGGGTGGATACCCGTACAGACCACAGTGCACCCGGAGATCCAAATTAGATCACTTCTCACACGCTCCCAAAGACACATGCCTAGTTCTTCCATGGGTGCATTCCATACACCTGCAATGGTGCTTAGCATAGCATAGGAATCAGTGTTTCTGAACATATAAATAGATACTGCTAGAGCGCTTTATGATAGCAAGCGTTTAGGTATTTTTTCTTTTTTTAGAAATAGGTCTTGCTCTGTCACCCAGGCTAGAGAGAAGTGGTACAATGCAGGCTGGAACTCCTGGGCTCAAGCGATCCTCCCATCCCAGCCTCCTGAGTAGCTGGGACTACAAGTGTGTGCCGCGACTCCTGGTTAATTTGTTTTTTTGTTTGTTTTTTTTTTTTTCCTTGAGACAGAGTTTTGCTTTTGTTGCCCAGTCTGGAGTGCAATGGCACGATCTCAGCTCACTGCAACCTCCGCCTCCTGGGTTCAAGCAATTCTGCCTCAGCCTCCCAAAAAGTGGGATTACAGACACGCACCACCACACCCAGCTAATTTTTTGTATTTTTAGCAGAGACAGGTTTTCGTCATGTTTGCCAGGCTGGTCTTGAACTCCTGACCTCAAGTGATCCACCCACCTCAGCCTCCCAAAAAGTGCTGGGATTACAGGCGTGAGCCACTGCACCCAGCTGTTAATTTGTTTTAATGGTTTTGTAGAGATGGGGCCTCATTATGTTGCCCACGTTGGTCCTGAACTCCTGGGCTCAAGTGATCCTCCTGCCTCAGCCTTCCAAAGTGCTGGGATTACAGGTGTGAGCCACCACATCTGTCCTTCATGCCTTTATGCAAATAATGACGTGAGAAGCTAACCCATGATTACGTAGTTTATTAAAATCAATCTTGGTGCTGAGGCCCACTTAGAAGCCTAAGATCTGGATAACCAGATTTTCCAAGCCACTGAGAAGCTTAGAAGCCACTTAGACGTTTAAAAGCCATTGAGAAGCTTGAGATCTAGTAACCAGTGCTCCTATATGGAGACGTTCCCTGGGATTGCCTGACATGTTGGGGATGGAGGTGCTGTGAGGGTGGGGTCCAAGCTGCCCAGGACTCAGTCAGAGACCGAGCACCCATGCCGTCCACCCTGAGACCTGATCTTGCTTGCTAAGGTGATCACCGCACAGACTGGAGCCCGGTCCTCACTCAGAAGCTCGTGTGGTCTTCCCGTCACGAAGTCAGAACCAAGGCGTGGTGCAGCAGGGGCTGGGAATCCCCACCCCCACCAGCTGAGCTCTGATGGGTCGTGTTTTGTCTGTTCTTGCAGCTTCGCAACAACAAGGCAAAAGACGTCTGCTTGGACCAGGGGCCGCTGGAGAACCACACAGCAATATTGTATCCGTGTCACGGCTGGGGACCGCAGGTAGGAACTCGTCTCTGATGATCTCCGGCCCACGGGGGCCTTGCAGGCCCTCTGGATACCTTTGTTGCCGTCTACCTTGGGAGCTATGTATTCTGAGATTTTAAGAAGAAGGCAGGAGTCTTTCTGGTTATGTCTCTGAAGAAGCTAGGGAAAAGATTCATCAGTGGTTTTGCATCCATGCAGATTTTTTTTTTTTTTTTTTTTTTTTTGAGATAGAGTCTCACTCTGTTGCCCAGGCTGGAGTGCCGTGGTGTGATCACAGCTCACTGCAGCCTCAACTTCCTTCTTAGTAGCTGGGACTGAAGGCTCATGCCACCATGTCTGGCTCAATTTTCCATTTTCTGTAGAGATGGAGTCTTAGCTTTTGGCCTTAAGGGCTCCTCCCGCCTTCGGCCTCCCACAGTGCCGGGATTATAGGCGTGAGCCTCAGCACCCAGCCCCAGGTTTGTGTTTCTGATTCCTAGGTGATGCTGCTGCTGCTGGTTTGAGGAATTGGGACTTGATCCAGAGGATGTCAGGGAGCCCCTAGAAAGTTCCCCTGGGGTGGGGAGGGGAAATGTTCAGACTGTGCACAGCAGCTCCAGAGGGGCCTGCCTAAGAAGCTGTGTCTTGGAATAGACCAAATGAAAAGCCCCTAGCTAGTCTCAGGCTGGGGTGGTCAGGAGCTGGAGATAGGGACTCGTGGTCCTGGGCCTAGAGGGCTTGAAGAGAGGGGACACGCCCAGAGGGTGGAGGGTGGGAGGCCACGCCCAGCACACGCCCCACACCAACTTCCTAGGATACCCACAGCCTGTGGCCCCGGCAGCAAGATCCCAGAGCCTGGGCCCACGGCTGTGCTCCATCACCCTCTTAGGCAGTTACTCCAAGAGGCACTGTGAAAAGAGCACTTAACTCCCAGACTTCTTTGTGCAATCTTCTGAATAAGTCACACTTGAATGGAGCACTTAGTAACGGTGACATCATAAGGGCTATGGCAGTTAGATATTGGAATAATCAAAAACCGCTCTGAGGACGTCCACTCCTCCTGTGAATGTGGAACGGAGTAAAGACCATCTGATCCCAGAGCTTCCCCACGTGGCTCTAAGTAGTTGCATTTTGCTTTGAGTGTTTCAGGGGAAGGTTTCTAAAGCCACTCAGGAAGCTCTTGGGTCAACCAGAGGGCTGGACTGTAAGGCCGCTGTGCCTGCCTTCTGTGGCTTTGTGGCCCCTGCCCTCCCCGTCTGGGCCACTGTGCCTGCCGTCTGTGGCCCTGTGGCCCCTGCCCTCCCCGTCTGG
>NW_022440678.1:0-6636 GCF_009761245.1 Sapajus apella
TTCTTTTAAATGATGAATACTCACGATTTCTGTTCAGTTGAAAGCTACACTCACTTTCAATGCCTACAACAGGGTTTTCCCCTGGGCACTATGGACATTAGGGCAGGATCCTTCTCTGGGGTGGGACTGCCCTGGGTACTGCAGGGTCCTGAGAAGCATTCCTGACCTCCACCCACTCCATGCCAGGAGCAAATGCCCCCAGACATTACCTAGTGTTCCCTGGTGGGGGGGTCTCAAACTTCTGACCTCAGATGATCCACCCGCCTCAACCTTCCAAAGTACTGGGATTACAGGCATGAGCCATGACATCCAGCTGGCTAGAGTCTCTCCCTTTCTTTCTTTCTTTCCTTCATTCTTTCTTTCCTTCTCTCTCTCTCTTTCTCTCTCCCTCCCTCCCTCTCTCTTTTCTTTCTCTTTCTTTCTTTCTTTCTTTTTTCTTTCTTTCTTCTTTTTCTTTCTTTCTTTCTTCTTTCCTCTTTCTTTCTTTCTCTTTCTTTCTCTCTCTCTTTCTTTCTTTTTTTCTCTTTCCTCTCTCTCTCTTTCTTTCTCTCTTCTTTCTTTATCTTTCTTTCTTTCTCTCTCTCTTTCTTTCTTCTTTATCTTTCCTCTCTTTCTTTCTTTCTTTTTTTCCTTCCTTCCTTCCTTCTTTCTTTCTTTTTCTTTCTTTCTCTCTCTTTCTTTCATTCTTTCTTTCTTCTTTTCTTTCTTTTCTCCCTTCCTTCCTTCCCTCCTTCCTTCCTTCCATCCTTCCTTCCTTCCTTCCTTCCTTCCTTCTTCCTTCCTTCCTTCTCTCCCTCCCTCCCTCCTTCCCTCCCTCCTTCCCTCCCTCCCTTCCTTCCTTCCTTCTTTCAATGAAGTCTCACTCTTGGTGCCCAGGCTGGAGAGCAGCGGTGTGATTTTGGCTCTCCCTGGTTTCAAGTAATTCTCTTGCCTCAGCCTCCCAAGTAGCTGGGATTACAGGCATGCACCAAGCCCAGCTAATTTTGTATTTTTAGCAGAGATGAGGTATCTCCATGTTGGCCAGGCTGGTCTCAAACTGCTGACCTCAGATGATCCACCCACCTCAACCTTATAAAGTACTGGGATTACAGGCATGAGCCATGACACCCAGCTGGCTAGTGTCTCTCCCTTTCTTTCTTTCTTTCCTTCATTCTTTCTTTCCTTCTCTCTCTCTCTCTTTCTCTCTCCCTCCCTCCCTCTCTCTTTTCTTTCTCTCTTTTCTTTCTTTCTTTTTTCTTTCTTTCTTTCTTCTTTTTCTTTCTTCCTTTCTTCTTTCCTTTCTTTCTTTCTCTTTCTTTCTGTCTCTCTCTTTCTTCTTTCTTTCTCTTTCCTCTCTCTCTCTTTCTTTCTTCTTTCTTTCTCTTTCCTCTTTCTTTCTTTCTTTCTCTCTCTCTTTCTTTCTTCTTTCTTTTTTTTCCTTCCTTCCTTCCTTCCTTCTTTCTTTCTTTCTTTCTTTCCTTCTTTCTTTCTTTCTTTCTTTCTTTCTTTCTTTCTTTCTTTCTTTCTTTCTTTCTTTCTTTCTTTTTCTTTCTTCTTTCTTTCTCTTTAGAGACAGCATCTTGCTCTGTTGCCCCAGCTAGAGTGCAGTGGCTCCATCATACCTCACTGCAGCCTTGACCTCCTGGGCTCAAGCAATCCTCCCACCTCAGCCTCTGGAGTAGCTAGGACCACAGGTTCACACCACCACATCCAGCTGATTTTAAAAATTTTTGTAGAGACAGGGTCTTGCTGTTGCCAGGAACTTCTGGGTTCAAGCAATCCTTCTACCTTGTCCTCCCAAAGTTCTGGGATTATGGGTGTGAGCCACAGCACCTAGCTCTTGTCCTTTGGGACTGATCTGGAAAGCTTCTGGAAGTGCACAAAGCAGAATGGGTGCTTCCTCAGGGCATGTGCACACACAGACACACACAGGCACATTCAGGCACACACAGGCAGACACAGACACACACTCACACACTGGTACACACAGACACACACAGTACCAGACACACACACACATTCAGACACATGATACACCACACGTGCTTCCAGAGCAGGAGTTGGGAGGCTGGCAGACTCCAAGACTGAGTTCCCAACCCACTGCAGCGAGGTGGCCTTGATGACAAGCAGGCGTGCAGCCTGGTGCCCCAGAGGACTGCAGCAAAAAAAGACATAGGGTCGATTCCAGCAGAACCCTGTGACCTAGGACTGCACATGGTGTGCTGGAATCTGTCCTGGGAGGGGCTGTCCCTCTCCCTCCTGGGAGGCCAAGGCATCCACTGTGGCCCCTGGATGTTTTCTGATCCCAGGGAGGACAGGGCCAGCAGCCAGGTGGGGAAGAGGAGCTGCAGCAGCTGCTGGCCACCTTCACATGTCTGGGGAAACCAGCAACCCTGGGGACTAATTTTTTTGTTTGTTTTTTGAGATGGAATTTTGCTCTGTTGCCCAAGCTGGAGTGCAGTGGCACAATCTCCACTTACTGCAACCTCTGTCTCTTGGATTCAAGCAGTTCTCCTGCCTCATTTCCCAAGTAGCTGGTATTACAGGCACGTGCACCACACCCAGTTTTTTTGTGTGTATTTTAGTGGAGATGGGGTTTCACCAGGCTGGACAGGCTAGTCTCGATATCCTGACCTTGTGATCCACCCACCTCGGCCTCCCAAAGTGCTGCGATTACAGATGTGAGCCACTGTGCCTGGCTGGTCTTTTATATTTTATTATTTATTTATTCAGGAAACAGGGTCGGGCTTCCTTGCCTAGGCTGGAGTGCAGTGGTGCAATCAGAGCTCACTGCAGCCTTGACCTCCTGGGCTCAAGCAATACTCCCACTTCAGCCTCCCAAGTAGCTGGGATTACAGGTGCACACCACTACCACACCCAGCTAATTTTTAAAAAATTTTCGTTACAGATGGGGTCTCACTGGGTTACCCAGGCTGGTCTCAAATTCCTGGGCTCACGTGATCCTCCCACGTCACCCTCCCAAAGTGCCAGAATTACAGGTGTGGACCTCTGCACCCAGGCTGAATTTCTTTTTTTCTCTTTTTTATTGAGACAGAGTCTTTCCCTGTCACCTGGGCTGGAGTGCACTGGCGCTATCTCAGCTCACTGCAACCTCCGCCTCCTGGGTTCAAGCAATTCTCCTGCCTCAGCCTCCCGAGTAGCTGGCATTACAGGCACCTGCCACCACACCCGGCCAATTTTTGTGTTTTTAGTAGAGACCGGGTTTCACTATGTTGCCCAGGCTGGTCTCGAACTCCTGACCTCAAGTGATCCACCTGCCTTGGCCTCCCAAAGTGCTTGTACCACAGGAGTGAGCCACTGCTCCTGGCTGAATTTGTTTTTAACTCATTCATGCTACGTGAGTCACCAGGGCTGTCCAGCTAGCAAAGTTCCAGGATGTCTCGTGCTCCTGCTGGCAGGGTCAGGACAAGGTCCACCTTGCAGGCTGGGGTGGTGGGACATCAAGCTCAGCCTCTGTGTTGCATAATCAGTCATCACCCATGTGGTGGCTTCTAACACCATCCACTTAGTACATCACAGTCTGGGGGGTCAGGAGTCCGGGAAGAGCCAAGCCAAGGTCTCTGCTCTGTGTCCCCCACAAGGCTGCAGTCTGGGTGTTGGCTGGGGCTGCATCTTACCCAGAACTCAGCCAGGGGAGGCTCCTTATCCAGCATTCCCTTGGGCTATCAGAACCATTTCTCTCCCTGTGGTTGCAGGACTGGAATCCCTGTTTCCTAGCTGGCTATTGGCTGGGGGTCACTCCCAGCTCCTGGGGACCACCCTTGGGTCCTACCCATGAGGCACTCCTCTGGCCTTCTCACAATGCACCGCTCACTTCTTCATATCAGGAGCCAGCAGGGGAGCGTCTCCCCATGACTCTGCTAAACTAGAGTCTTCTGGCAGAGCGAGGTAGCCTGTAATCCCAGCACTTTGGAAGGCCAAGGCAGATGGACCACCTGAGGTCAGGAGTTCAAGACCAACCTGATCAACACAGAGAAACTCTGTTTCTACTAAAAATACACACACATAAAAATTAGCCAGGCATGGTGGTGCATGCCTGTAATCCCAGCTACTTGAGAGGCTGAGGCAGGAGAATCACTTGAACCCAGGAGACAGAGGTTTTGGTGAGCTTAGATTGTGCCATTTTACTCCAGCCTGGGAAACAGGAGTGAAACTCCATCTCAAAATAAATGCAAAATTTAGCCAGATGTGGTGGTGCACACCTATAGTCCCAGCTACTTGGGAAGCTGAGGTATGAGAATTGCTTGAACCCAGGAGGCAGAGGTTGCAGTGAGCCGAGATGGCACCACTGCTATCCAGCCTGGGTGACAGAGGCAGACTCTGTCTGAAAAAACAAAAAAACAGTCTTCTATCATCTCTCATAGTCACAGCAGTGATCTTGCCAACACATTCACATAAAAGGCAACCTAATCACTGGTGTGGCTTCTGTTACCCATGCTGTATTCTATAGAATAGAAGCAAATCACAGGCCCATCCACCCTCCAGCAGAGGAGATTACACAATCATGGATCATGGAATCAAGTCTACCTGCCTGACCATGTCTCCTGGGCCCTGTAGCTCAGAAAACATAGAGCAAAACCGAACAGTCACCTAAGACAGGTGTACTCTGTACAATGAAGCAGAGATTTCCACCATGCCAACGCTAAAGAAGAAAGTGATCTTCCAGAGGTGGACCCAGCCAGCAGCCATGTGGTCTTGGAAAGACAGTTTGGTTAGTTGCATAGAGATGAGGAGCATTCCAGGTTCACAGAGGAAAAGCCCAAGGCAGTCCATGAGGACAAGGGAGGAAAGCCCAGGAAGTGAGAAAGGGGCCAGGCAAGCTGGGTACGAGGGCTCACTCCTGCCATTCCAGCACTTTGGGAGGCCAAGGAGGGTAGATAACCTGAGTTCAGGAGTTCAAGACCAGCCTGGCTAAAATGGCAAAACTCTGTCTCTACTAAAAATACAAAAATTAGGCTGAGTGAGGTGGCTCATGCCTGTAATCCTAGCACTCCTGGGAGGCTGAGGTGGGTGGATCACTTGAGGTCAGGAGTTTGAGACCAACCTGGCCAACATGGTGAAATGCCATCTCTATTAAAAACACAAAAATTAGCCGGGCATGGGGGTGGGTGCCTGTAGTCCCAACTACTTTGGAGGCTGAGGCAGGAGAATTGCTTGAACCCGGGAAGTGGAGGTTGCAGTGAGCCAAGATCGCACCACTGCCTTCCAGCCTGGGCAACAGGGCCCGATTCCATCTCAAAGAGAAAAGAAATATCAGTGTAACATTTTACATATTATATATGCAGGTAAACATTTCTAAAGATTTACACTGAGGAATAAATCTAAATAAAAGAAAACATAGAACACCCCTCTATAAATGTTAGGGTGTTATTTTCCTTTTTTTTGTTGTTGTTTTGTTTTGAGGTAAAGTCTTGCTGTCACCCAGGCTGTAGTGCAGTGGTGTGATCACAGCTCACTGCAGTCTCGACCGCCCTGGCTCCAGATCCTCCCACCTCAGCCTCTCAAGTAGCTAGGACCACTGGTGTGCACCACCTCACCTGGCTAATTATTTTCATTTTTTGTAGAGGTGGTGGTCTCGCTATGTTATCCAGGCTGGTCTCAAACTCCTGGGCTCAAGAAATCCTCCCACCTCAGCCTCCCAAAGTGCTGGGATGACAGGCATGAGCCACCGTGCCTGGCCAGGCACTGGTCTTATTCAGCATCATGACATTATATAGGGTGCTGATATGAGACTCTGAAGGCTTTGAGGCTCAGAGATTTGCTGAGATGCAGTTAGCGCAGGCAGAGCTGAAACCAATCCCCGCTAGAGCGGGGGACAATCAGAAAACACCATACAAGACCCAGAGGACCAAGAGCAGCATGGCGCTGACTCCCCACTCGCCCTGCTCTCTACCCTCTCTTAGTAAGCTATTTGCATTTTTCTATTTGATCGAATCTCTTTGTGAATGCTTGCTCTGATTCTTTGTGGAATGAGGCAGAAGATTAAAAAACCAACAGAAAATGGTGCAGCAGCCATGAGCAAGAGTGACTGCCTGTCCTGCAGAGGCTGAAGGAATTCATGAGCAACATCTGCCCGGGGCTGGGATCAATGGCCAGTAGCCACAGGTTTCATCATTAACCAGGCCAGAGAAGCTGGGCAGAAAAGCATCTGTTTGCAGTAGCTGTTCAGCAGGGTCTCTCCCCATCAGCCTTGTAGACACTAGGGCTGGGTCCTTCTCTCTGGGGTGGGGCCATCCTGGGCACTGCAGGAAGAGTCCTGGGCAACTCTTCACTTTGTGTCTCTGTTTTCTGAGCTGCAGGGCCTGGGACACGTGGCTCAGGCAGGTAGACTTGATTCCATTATCCATGATTTCATAATACCATCTGCTGGAGGGTGGGCAGGCCTGTGATTTGCTTCTACTCTATAGAATATGGCACAGGTTATGGACACCGCAGAGCACTGGTTCTCTGCCAGAAACCCCCCAATACCCTGAAAACAAGAATAATCAGCTTACAAACGTTAACATGGCCAAGTAGGGAGGGAAACCCACGCAAACATATTTTAAGATCACAGAGCTGGGAAGGGGCTGTTGGAGCCTTGAACCCCTGGCTCCTGGCCCCCTGGGTGCTGAGCTGTGGAGACGTGCATCCCAGACT
>NW_022440679.1:0-6632 GCF_009761245.1 Sapajus apella
CAGCTTTGTTCCTGTGTTCAGTCAAAAATTGCTTTGGTTATTCAGGATCTTTCATGCTTCCATATAAGTTTTAGAATCAGTTTTTCCTATTTCTATGGGGAATACCACTGGAATTTTGACAGGGATTAGGGTAACACGTGTTGGGGACAATGTGGAGAAAAGACAATCCTTGCATACAATAAAATTTAAGGAATACGGGAATATATATTCCTATAGTCACAATGGCATACTATTGAGCCTTAATACAGAATTGTGAGGAATATAGGAATATATGTTTCTGTATTCACAATGGAATATTATTCAGCCTTAAAATAGAAAAAATTTGTTGTATTTGCGATGACATGGATGAAACTGGACGACATGATGCTACGTGAAATAAGCACAGCACCAAAAGACAAATACTGCATGATGTCATTCATGTGTGGATCCTTAAAAAGTTGAACTCTGCTTAGGAACTGATTCATTTAAAAAAAAAAAAAAGAAAGAAAGAAAGAAAAAGAAAAAGGAAAAAAGAAAAAATGTTAAACTCACAGAAGCAGAGAGAATGGTGGTTACCCAGGGCTGGGTGTGGGGGAAGAATTAGGCAGATGTTGGAGAAATTCTGGGTAGAATTAGGCAGATGTTAGCCTTAAACTCCTGGATTCAAGCAATACTCCGGCCTTGGCCTCCCAAAGTGCTGGGATGACAGCCATGAACCACTGTTTCTAACCACGAATAGACTTTTCAACAAATGGTGCTGAGGCAGCTGGATATTCATGTACAAATAAATTAATTTGGGTCCCTTCCTTAGACCATACACAAAAATTAACTGAAAACAGATCACAGACCTAAATGTAAAACTAAAACAATAAAACTCTTAGAAGAAAACGTAAGAGTAAATACTTGTGATCTTGTGTAAGGCACTGATGTCTTAGATACAACATCAAAAGCACAGTTGAAGACCAGTCAGGGCTGCCTAATGAGACCTGGAAAAGGAGGAAAGGGAAAAAGCAAGAAAATGAAAAATTGAACATCAGCTGAATTTAAAACTTTGGCACATCAAAAGATACAATCGAGAAAGGGGAAGATAGCCCGCGGAATGGGAGAAAATATTTATAAATCGTATGTCTGATAACTCAGATATCCAGAAGAACTCTTACAACTCAATATTAAAAGACAATCCAATTAAAAATGGGGAAAGAACATGAAGAAACATTTTTCCAAAGATAATATTTTAATGTCCAATAAGCACATTAAAAAGTGTTCAACATCGTTAATCACTAGGAAAATGCAAATTAATCCATAATGAGATGTCTCTTTCCACCCACTAGAATAACTACAACCAAGCAGACGCGTAACACCAAGTGCTGGAGAGGATGTGGAGGACAGAACCCTCATACACTGCCAGTGGGAATGTAAAATGGTACAGCCACTTTTTTGGAAGATAGTCTGACAGTTTCTCAACATGTTAAAAATAAAATTGCCTTCTCTAGCAGAACTGCAAGGAGCTCAAGATAAAAATCACAATAAAATAAAATAAAGTCAAATTGCCTTAAAGTCAGCAACTTTACTTCTAGGTATCACACCAGGAACAATGAAAATGTTGTTCACACAAAGACTTGTAGGTGAATGTTCATAACAACACCACTCTCAAGAACCAAAAAGTGGAGACAAGCCAAATGACCATCAACTGATGAAGGAATTCAAATGTGGGGAATACAAAGGAATACTATGCAGCAATCAAAAATTGAGTTCCGAGGCCTGCTACCACAGTGATCAACCTCAACAACGCAATGCTTTGTGAAAGAAGCCAGATGCAGAAGAACACACATCGCATGATTTTGTTTATGTGATAGGTCCAGAACAGCCTAATATAGAGATAGAAAGCAGCTTACTGTTTGACTAGGGCTGGGAATGAGACTGAAAAGTGACTCTGATGGGCACAAGTTTCTTTCTGGGATAATGAAATGCTCCTAAACTAGATTTTGGTGATTGTTACATAATTCTGTAAATATACTAAAAATCCTTGAATTGGACCAAGCACAGTGGCTCACACCTGTAATCCCAACACTTTGGGAGGCCACGGCAAGAAGATCACTTGAGCCCAGGAGTTCAAGAACAGCCTGGGAAACATAGAGACTCCATCTCTACAAATAATTTAAACACTTAAACAAGTGTGGTGGCACAAGCCTGTAGTCGCAGGTACTCAGGAAGCTGAGGCAGGAGGATGACCTGATCCCAAGAGGCTGAGGAGGCCGTGAGCGATGATGGCACCACTGGACTCCAGCCTTGGTACCAGAGTGATAACCCTCTCTCTCTCTCTCTCTCACACACACACACACACACATCATTGTACACTTAAAATGGGTAAATTTTAGTATGTAAATTACACCTCTATAAAACTGTTAATTTTTAAATTTTTCTTAATTTTTTTTCTCTTTTGAGACAGAGTTTTGCTGTTTTTGCCTAGGCTGGAGTGCAGTGACCCAATCTCAGCTCACCACAACATCCGTCTCCCAGGTTGAAGCAATTCTCCTGCCTCAGCCTCCCAAGCTCCCACCATGATACCTGGTTAATTTTTTGTATTTTTAGTACAGATGGGGTTTCACCATGTTATCCAGGCTGGTCTGAAAGCCATGACCCCAGGTGATCCACCCGTCTCGGCCTCCTGAAGTGCTGGGATTATGGGCATGAGCCAGGCAGTTTTTTAAGTTTTAAAATTACACTATTTACCCCTAGCACAAGATTGTAGTCTCAAAATAGTCACAAAATACCATTGCCCAATGAAAGAAAACAAGCCTTCCTGGAGAAAGTGCTGATTCCGGGTCTAGGCCAGAAATGTGTAAGGAGCCTGGAACGTATTGTCATTCTGCATAGCAAAGAACACATCAAAGATCATTAGGATGATTTCAACATGTCTGAAGGGCCAATCCGAAGGGACTCCTTCTAACCAACGATAAGACATTTTGTGCATTAATCAGGATAATAGTTGCAGTGAATTGAGATATATCAGATATGTTTGAATTTCTGCATTCATAATGATCCTTTTGAAAAAATAAAAGTGGGCTGGCACAGTTCCTCATGCCTGTAATTTCAACACTCTTGGAGGCTGAGTTAGGAGGATCACTTCATCCAGGAGTTCAAGACCAGCCTGTGCAACACAGGGGGACTTTGTCTCTACAAAACATTTTTTAAATGACTCATGTATGAGGGCCCATGTCTTTGGTCCCAGCTAGTCAGGAAGCTGAGATGGGAGGGTCACCTGAGCTTAGAAGATTGAGGCTGTAGTGTCATGACTGCTTCTCTGCATACCAGCCTGGGCAACAGAGCTCAACCCTCCCTGCCTACATAAATTAATTAATAGAAGTGGTCACCATTGAAGGATATAAATGAAACAGCCCATCATTTTGAAAAATGATAAACAGAAGAAATCAAGCCATGAACTGGCATTTTCTGTATAAATTGTACAAGTGAGTAACACAGTTTATAAGAAGCAGCATCTCGTTTTTATATTTACATTATTCTTCATGCAAGGCCCTTCGTAGGGTAGCAGTATCTCTTTCTGGAAGTCTGACGGCTCATAAATGGAGAAGGAGTGATACAACAATGCATTCATTGTTCAATCCATAATTGATCAGTGGCCATTAACATCACTAATGAAAAAAGAAAAGATGTCCAGAGAGCACACACCTCCTCCCAGAAGAAACTACCAGTCTTTTTCTCCTGACCCTCAGTCCAACCTGAATCTGACCAAGTCTTGAGATCAAACTACTAATTTATAAAAACTAGAACAAAGTGAAGACCAAGTTAACCAATATCACAAGATACAATTAGCAAACTTCACAGTATGGGAAACAGCATAATGAGAATACACTTAGCATAATCCAAACTATGGGGAAACGGCCTGATTTATTCAATAAATGAACTGCAAGGGACAACACAGAGATCAAAGTGGGAAGCTGTCATGATCAAAAAAAACCTAAGAGGTGAATCAAGCAATCCCAAAGAGAGACTTTATTTGGATCCTGATTCAAACCATAAATACATGAAATGACTGGAAATTTGGAGCTAGCGGGAGCGTTGACAGTGATAAAGAGCAGTGGTGCGAGAAGGTTGGTTGATGATGGTATTGGGATTACATTTTTTAAAGAGTCTTGTCTCTGGGCACAGCGGGTCACACCTATAATCTCAGTAGTGTGGGAGGTCAAGGCGGGAAGATCCTTTGAATCCAGGAATTCTAGACCAGCCCGGGCAACATAGCAAGACCCTGTCTCTACTAAAATACAAATAAAAAAATTAGCTGGACATGGTGGTGTGAGTCTGTAGTTGCAGCTACTCAGGAAGCTGAGGCAGGAGAGGCCACAGTGAACCAAGATCGTGCCGCTGAACTCCAGCCTGGATCACAGAGACCTTGTCTTGAAAGAACAAACAAGAATCGTATCTTTTAGACATATACCAAGACAGTCGGGGGGGAGTTATATGATGCGTGGGATTTCCTATAAAATCACGAGAGGAAGAGGAGAAGCGTGTAGGAGTGTACATGGAACGAGATTGGCCATGAGATAACAAATATCTGAATCTGCTGCTGAGTAGGTGAAAGCTCACTACACTAGCCTCTTGTTCAAAAAGCTCTAGAATAGAAAGTTTGTCTAAAAATCCACTTCATGGATTTGTAACAAGCATTGAATAAGATCATGTGTACAGAGTGCTTTATCACCACGGCTTGCAGGTAGTCAGCACACAAACATTGTTTTTAGTTTTGTATAGTCTCTGTCCATTAATCACACCCAGAAAATGTATGTTGTTCACACCAAGAGCTCTGGCCCATGGGCCTCTGTCCACTTGGTGGTAATTTATTGGAATTTGAGGTTTAGAATGAGGAAATTCCAGCTTTCAAAGCCCCAGGCCTACTATGAAATAGCAAAGCCAGCAGTCCCACATGCCTTCGTAGCACACCTAGTAAGTAGGACCACTTTTCTCTCACCTTGTAGGTAACACTTGTTCATTCACTCACTATTTTTCATTCATTTCTTATATGCCATGTATTCGGTGCTAGGGACCCATAATACAGTGGACCCATAATTGACTGGAAGCATCACTTTCAAAGCATCATTTCAGGATGAGTATTTCATGTCAAGTGGATTCAAGGAACAGTGTGAAGGATCCATGCCTCAGTCACCATGAAGACCCTCCCAAGAGCCAGCCCCAGTGGGCACATATAAATGAGTGGAGACATGGAACTCACCCTTACAAGGCCTAGAACCTGACAGCACACACAAGACAGAAGCCCAAATAACCAGGAACAGGAAGCTGAAGGTGAGAGGTGGGCCCCAAAGGATTCTGGGAAAATGCTTTGTGTTTGTGGATTTATCACACAGAATGAAACCTTAGTTTTTATTCACAGGTTAGACACACTCTCTATATAGAATCTATGAAGGGACATTTCAGAGCCCTTCGAGGCCTGTAGTGAAACATGGAATATCTCAGGCAGCCCAGGATGAATATTGCAGTCACCAAGAGGGGCAGGGTGGCCAAGGTGGCCAGCAGCAGGGATGGGCATTGTGAGCCATTGGATGGGATTGTGGGGCATGGCATTGTGAGCCACTGGCCTGACTTTGTTGTTTCCTGGTAACGAGGTGACATAGGAGGCTTTGTGGGTGACAGGCATCAGCCAGGGCCAGCAGCCTTCAGTCGGAAGCTGGGAGTGGGGAGAGGAGGAGCTCCGACTACTGTCGCGGAAGTGTTTGTGCCCTTGGCGCTTGCTCTGTTGCTTTGTTTTTTTCTTTGTTGTTGTTGTTGTTGTTTTCTTTTTTTTGATTTTGTGTGTTGCTTAGTTTTGTTTTTTTCTTTTTTGTTGTTGTTGTCATTTTTTGTTTTTGATTTTGTGTGTTGCATTGTTTTGAAGGTCCCCTTCTAGATCCCTCATGGGAAATACACTCAGTTGCTGCCTAGGCCCCAGGGCTGGCCTCTGTTGTGCCTGCTGCAGGCAGAAGGTGGCACCTTGCTGTGAATCTGAGACTGAGTCTGTGGCAGCTGCAGCACCAGCATCCACCACTGCAGAGCCTGCCACCAACACAAAGAGGCGCAAAGGTAAAGAAGCCACGGGTGCCATTTGCTCTCTGGCACATCTCTGGCCACCACCTCCCCCACCTCCTTCCCATCCCATCACCCCAAAGACATCCTCAGCTTCCAGCTCCCTCCTGCCTATAGCCAGCTTTCCCAGGGCTGGGCATGGGGGACAAAGGCTAGTCCTGCCTCTTGTCTTTGTTGTCGAGCCTTCTTGCTTGAGGCCTTTTTGGTCTAGTCTCTCCCTTTCCTCAATGAAAATTCAAATACTCCAGTTTGGGAGCCTCCATCCCATCCTCTAGCCTGACCTATCCAGCTAGTATGGTACCTCAGTGAAGGAGGCGGTTAAAGGCCCAATCGTTTCTTTTCTCCTATTCGATAAGGAAGCTAATCATTGGGATAATTCAGACTCAAATATTTGGAGACTTCTAAAATTTAAAATAGAGTTTGCCATGGAAGAGATTACATGTTGTTCTTAATAGATGGTTTTAAGTCACCTTGACAGAAGCAGCTTGATTTCTTCCAATTGTAATTTGAAAACCGAAGGAAAACTTGAGGGACATGTTTAAAATGACCCCAAAAGGTAT
>NW_022440680.1:0-6631 GCF_009761245.1 Sapajus apella
GTGTTCTGCTGCTTCAACAGCGTTTGCAGGCAGGCCGAGAGAAACATCAGCACCGCGAGGAGGCAGTCCTTCCAGGCCGGAGGCTTGAGATCACCAATAAACTCCAGGAAAAGTCTTGCAGGGGAAGGAGGGAGAAGGTACAGCTGGTGAGAGGAGGTGCCCATGTGTGTTGCCTTTGCCCAAACCAGGCCAGGTGTGGAGGATCGGTAGGCGTGGTTGACTTTTTCACAATCATGATCTCGGTTATTTCCCCCATTCTCCCGCTTTGTTATGGGCTAAATTGTGTCCTCACAAAATTCGTATGTCGAAGCCCCAACCCCCGGTATCTCTGAATGTGACTGTATTTGGAAATAGGGCCCTTAAAGAGGCAATAAAGTTAAAATGAGGTCCTTAGGCTGGGTCCTCATCCAGTCTGACTGGGGTCCTTGTAAGAGGAGAAAATGTAGACACACAGGGAGACACCAGGGCACACACAGAGGAAAGACCATATGAGGACCCAGGGAGGTGACGGCCAACTGAACGCCAAAGGCAGAGGCCTCAGATGGAGTCAACTTGCGGATACATGACCTGGAACTTCCAGCCCCCAGAATCATGAGAAAAATACATTTCTGTTGTTGAAGCTACTCAGTCATCGGTGATGCTCTGTTACGGCCGCTGAGCAGACACCGCTTGAATCCGGGCTGGCCACAAAACCACCTTTGACCAACAGAGTAGAATGGAGGTAAAGCTGTGCCAGCTGTGAGCCTCAAGAGAAAAATGTGGCTTTCGGCCTATTGCTTAGAAGCCTCCCGAGCAGCCACATGAGCAAGTCTGAGCTAGCTTTTTGGAGGATAGGAACCCACATGGAACAGAAAGCCATCCCAGCTTCAGACACACAACTGCAGGCACATGAGAAAACCCAGCCAAGAAAAGAAGAACCACCCATCTGAGCCCAGTCCACGTTACTGACCCACATTACCATGAACTAAATAAATGAATGCTTATAATTTTAAGCCACTCACTTTTGGGGCATTTTACAACAAAAGCTAATTGCTGCAGTCATGTGAGAGCTTGCTTATTTGCCCTTCTGGGGCACAGTCACTTTCTCATTAATCATTTTCCTTTTTCAGTATCCTTCTCACCCACCCTCCAGCGTCCCGAGCACGAGATCTATAGGCAGAGGCATAAAAGCTGAAGCCCTCCGACTCTGGAGGGATGCCATTAAGAGACCACCAGCCTTAGCAGAGCTCCCGAAGTCTGGACTCACCTAAGCAGCTTGGGGACAGTGAACCTGAAGACATCACTGATGAAGAGGCTGTGGGTCCCAGGAGGAAGGTAGCATGCAACAGCTGCCAGATGGTCCCCTCTTGCCATAGGAACGGCTCAGTCTCTGGAGCCTCCAAGCCACTGCCTCCTTTCCTTTTAAACACTATTGCCTCGGTGTGCCTTAGAGGAAGGGGGAGGCTGGCTCTGGGTCCCATTTTATACTCTCAGCCACCAGCAGCAGCGCCAGGCATTAAAAGCTTGTTTTCCTAACAATGGGCGTGGGTGGGTGTGGATCCAGCCTGGCTCCCTCACCTGTGCCTTCTTATCACACTGAGTACCCATTTAAGAGGCAGGCACAGGAGTTGTGGGGGAAGGGCAGGAGGGCAGCCCTGAGGACTCTTAGATGGCCATGGGAAAGCACACACGTTGAGCACCTATTACGTGCCAGACACTTCCCAGTCATCCTAAGACCGCTGGCAAGCCAAATGTTGTTCCCATTTCACAGATGAGAAAACTGAAGCTCAGAGAAGTGCACTTTTCCAAGGGCACACAGCTGAGAAGTAAAAGCTGGGATTCAATTCCGTCTCTCTGCCTCCAGAGCCCATGCACTTTTCTTTTTTTTTTTTTTGAGACAAAGTCTCACTCTGTCACCCAGGCTGCAGTGGAGTGGTGTGATCTCGGCTCACTGCAACCTCTGCTTCCTGGGTTCAAGTGATTCTCTCACCTCAGCCTCCCGAGTAGCTGGGATTACAGGCAAATGCCACCACGCCCAGCTAATTTTTGTATGTTTAGTAGATGGGGTTTCACCGTGTGGGTCAGGCTGGTTTTCAAGTCCTACCTCAGGTGACCCACCAGCCTCAGCCTCCCAAAGTGCTGAAATTACAGGCCTGAGCCACTGCTCAGCCTCCCGTGTGCTTTTTAATCTATCATGTTGCTAACCTGAGGGAAGAACACCACCCCCTCTTCCACATGCACAACCAGCCAGCCTTTAGGTGGTTTTGAACCGGTAGAGAATCACAGCTGATATGCATGGGACCTGGTGCTCTGGCTCTGGGTGAAAGCACAGACAGATGCTCAGGCTGCCTCAAACTCATAAGATCCCTAGCCTTTGGCCATGACCAGTGGCCACAGAGAAGAGCTAAATTGAGGAACAGGGAGGAGGTGGTAGCGGGAGGCCCAAGGGCCCTTCCAGGGCAGGTCAGAAGGCCTGGGCCATAATGGAGAGGCTGGGGTGATGCAGTTGCTGACAGCCGGTGGCTGTGTGGTCTTGGGTAGGTAGGTTGCTCTCCTCTCTGTGTGTGAAAGGATGGGTGTGGTCCCCCTCTGAGTCCCTTGTGTACCTCTGACAATCTGTAAGGTTATCAGTAATTGCTTGCTTGCTTGCTCTTTTGAGACAAAGTTTCAGTCTTGTTGCTCAGGCTGGAGAGCAGTGGCATGATCTAAGCTCACTGCAACCTCCATCTCTCAAGTTCCAGCGATTCCTCTCCCTCAGCCTCCCAAGTAGCTGGGACACACCCCCATGCCCGACTAATTTTTGTCTTTTTAGTAGTGATGGGGTTTCACCACGTTGGCCAGGCTAATCTTAAGCTCCTGACCTCAGGTGTTCCACCTGCCTTGGCCTCCCAAAGTGCTGGGATTAAGGGTGTGAGCCAACATGCCTGGCCACTTATCAGTCATTTCAATCCCCATTACAAATCTCTGACCCGGGGCCACGTGCAGACACCAGCTCCTTACACGAAGGAGCTCACTGACTTCCCTGAACCCCCTTGCCAGGTGGGTATCATTAGACTCTCCATTTTACAGAAGGGGAAGGAAGCTGAGGCTCTGAGAGGTGGCGATAGCAGCCCGAGGTCACACAGCAAGGGCAGAGCAGGGATTGCAGCCTCGATCTTGACTTAGGGTTCCTAGAGTGTTTCTTGTGCACTAAGGACCCCCAACCCCACCATAATAATAATAAAGGAAGCATAACAAAAATCCCCTTGTGAGCTCGGGTGGCAAGACCCTTGCAGGCCATGGTCTTTGTCCCTCATTGCTGGCCCGATCTGGTGTTTGGTTTGGCATCTATGGAGGGGTGTGGCTCAGCTCTGTTACTGAGTGGGCATGGCCTGCTGCTCACAGGTATTTTGGCATTTGGGTCTCAAAGCCAAGAAGATGCCCCTTCCATGCAGAGAGCATCCCTGACCACCCTTCCTGTCTGTCGCCACCATTTCATTCATTGCCTTCACAGCCTTGCCCATGGCACCAACCCTCCCTTTGTCTTGTTAGAACCCCAGCTGGGTAGACTTTGCCTGAGTTTTTTACCAAGATGTCCCCAGTATCGAGTCCAGCTCCTGCACACAGTAGGAGCTCAATAAACACTTGTCCAACGAATGGGAAAAGCAGACTGAGTGATATGTGTAAAAGGGCCTAACAAGAGTGCCCAGCACATGCTGTTATAAACATTTATAGAAGGAAGGATGGACCCTGGCTGGGTGGACAGAACTTGGCTTTGGAGCCAGGAGACTATGGTTCCAATGCCTGCTTTGTCTTTTCTCCTCTGAGCCTCAACGTTTCCATCTGTAAAATGGGGTGAGGAAAGAGTTGATTGGGGAGTTTTCTTTCTGGCTGGAGATTTTACTCAGTTCGGTTCCAGCTGTTTGCCTGGAGAGTCACTGTGTTCAGCCTGCAGGCTCCATAGCAGGCATTTTCCTCTTCTGGAGGTCTCACCTCCCATCAAGGAAGAGTTCCAGATTGCTGTCTGATGTCTGGTCTCTGGACTGAAGGCCATTTCGTGCAGGACTCACAAATGACCATGGGGAAAGGCAGGGGGTATGCATGAGTGGCATGGGCAAGGTGTGAGTTGGGGGATACAAAAGGGAGTGGTGAGGGCTGGGTGCGGTGGCTCACACCTGTAATCCCAGCACTTTGGGAGGCCGAGGTGGGCAGATAACCTTAGGTCAGGAGTTCAAGACCAGCCTGATAACTTGAGCAACATGGAGAAACCCAGCCTCTAATAAAAAATACAAAAATTAGCTGGATCTGGTGGTGAGCGCTTGTGGTCCCAGCTACTTGGGAGGCTAAGGAAGGAGAATCATTTGAACCTGGGATGTGGAGCTTGCAATGAGGCAAGATGGTGCCACTTCACTCCACCCGGGGTGACAGAAGCAGAGAAAAGGAGGGAGGGAGGGAGGAAAGTAAGGAAAGAAGGAGAGGGGGTAGGGAGGGAGGAAGAAAGAAAAAGAAAGAGAGAAAGAAAAACAAAGAAAGGAAGAGAGAGGGAAAGACAGGAAGGAAGGAAGATAAGAGAGAAAGAAAGAGAAAGAGGAAGAGAGAGAGAAAGAAAGAGAAAAACAAAGGAAGAAAGAGAGAGAAAAGAGAGGAAGGGAGGAAGGAAGGAAAGAAGAGAGGGAGGGAGGGAGGGAAGGAAGATAACAGAGAAAAGAAAAAGATACATGCACGCATATGCTCATTGCAGCATGATTCCCAATAGCAAAGACATGAAACCAACTTAAATGCCCATCGATGGTAGACTGATTAAAGAAAATGTGGTACGTATACACCACGGAATATGATGGAGCCATAAAACAGAATGAGGTCATGTCCTTTGCAGCAACATCGATGAAGGTAAAAGCCATTATCTTACGTAAACTAACAGAGGAACAGAAAACCACATACTACATGTTCTCACAAGTAGAAGCTCAACATTGAGTACACATGGACACAACACACACCTGGACTTATTTGAGGATGAAGGAAAGAGGAGGGTCAGGACTGAAAAACTACCTGTGAGGTACAGTGCCTACCACATAGGTGACAAATAATCTGTACAACAATCCCCAGTGACACTTATATAATAAACATGTACAGGTACCTCTGAGCCTAAAATAAAAGTTTAAAAAAAAAAACTGATAAACTAAATCAAAAGAAAGCATAAGGAAAGGAAAATGTGAGATAAAAACAGAAAAATAGTAGATATAATAAATACTTTGGTACCTTAAACGAATGGAAATAGACAAATTAGTAAGAAGGGAAATAAGCATAAAAGCAAAAAAAGACAAGAAAAAATTGTAAGTTAACTCTAATTATGAGGGACTATTTTGCACAACTCTGTGCAAATACATTTGAAATCTGCATTTATTACTATCCAATTCAACTTCTAAATCGCAAAAATGTCCTACATCTGTACTGTTCAATAGGTAGCCACTAGCTACGTGTGTTGAGTGAATACTTGTACACTTAAGTGTGGCTCATGTGACTGAGAAACTAAATTTGTTCTAATTATTAATTTATTTAATTTCTAATTATAATTTCAGTATAATTAGTTTAAATTTGAATGGTCTCATGCAGCTAGTGGCTATTGTATCAGAAAGCATAGAAGAAAATGAAATTATCTTCACACAGTGTTATTTACCAAAGTCAAATCCAAAGAGTATTTAAAAAAGTTTAAAGAGACCAATTCTATAAAAGAAATAATGTTATTAAAGAATCTCTCTCCCTCTGACACACACACACACACACACACACACACACACACACACACACACAGGTGTTACAAGGAAAAGGAAAGGTCTTCTTTATAACACAGAACCGGACTTTGACAAACTACTACTCATGGCCCAAATCCTGCTGCAGACCATTTTCCTGCAGTCCATGAGCTAATAATTTTTACAGAGCTAAAGAAGAAATAGAATATGTAACAGAGGCTATATGTGGCCCACAAAGGCTAAAAGACTTAGAATGTAGCTCTTCACTGGAAAAATCTACTGGCCCCTCATCTAGAATAATGCCTGAATTTTGAAATCACCGTTTTGCAAATACCACCAAGGTAACATGAGATTCTGGCATGAAATTACTCCTAACACTATACACTAACATAATGTTAGGAAAAGGACATTCATATATGTCTATTATCCATCAAATATTTATTAAGTACAGAATTTAAATCGAAGAGATGAAACTTAGCTTCACAAATATTGAGATAGAGTGACATTATAAACTTCCCAATGCAATGCGATGGGAAACATAATAGTTGCCTAAACGTTTTGTCTAATCCATAACAGTTAGATGAATCCAGTTTGAGAAACATTCTATGAGACACTTAGTCTGGACTCTTCAAAAATGTCAGAGTTGTAAAAGATGAGGGAAAAGGGTGGAGGGGAAGCAATATTCTAGACTGATGAAAATAAGAAACAATGACAAAAAAATCCAATATAAGATCTCTGACTAATATAGAGAATATTTGAGAGCAAGTGGAGACATTTAAATTTAGACTGCGTACTACATAATGTTAATTATCAGTAGCAAATGTCTTGTGATTGTTATTGTAGTAATATAAAAGAATGTGCTAATTTCGGACAAAGTCCCTTAAGTATTTTTGTATAATCTTGATGTCTGCAATTTGCTTTCA
>NW_022440681.1:0-6626 GCF_009761245.1 Sapajus apella
CCTTGCAGCACCACCTGCAGGACCTCCCCCTGCTGCTGAGACCCCACTGTCCCCACAGAACAATACATTGGAGCCTAAACATTGATTTGATGTTTTAATAAAGTTAAAAGAAAAATAGACTTTTTTCACAAGGTGACAATAGTTATTTTTACATCTTACCATCTGGATACAGCCTGATATAAACAGGTGTTCATTACCATGCTCAGCCAAATTTTCAGGTGTCTACATCAGCCTTAGTCATCACAGAGAGTAAGTTGACCTTTAACAATCCCTGGAGTCATTGGGAGGCTGAGGCAGGTGGATCACGAGGTCAGGAGATGGGAGATGGAGACCAGCCTGGCCAACATGGTGAAACCTCGTCTCTACTTAAAAATACAACACAATTAGCCAGGTGTGGTGGCATGTGCTGTAATCCCAGCTACTCAGGAGGCTGAGGCAGGAGAATCACTTGAACCCAGGAGGGAGAGGTTGCAGTGAGCTGAGATTGCGCCACTGCACTACAGCCTGAGCAACAGACCGAGATTCTGTCTCAAAAAAATAAAGAAGTAAAAAAATGATAAAAAGAATCCCTGGAGTGGACTTTGCAAACAAATTCTACAATCTGATGGTTTTTGCTGCTCAAACTGACACCATTGCCAATAAACTAATTTTTCCTGGTATAGCAAATGGTCCTGCTCCCCGATTTGTTCATTAGTGCATGTTTATTAGCGTACACAGATAAGCAAGATTTTGGAATCTGCACAAGGGAACCAAAGCTCAACCTAAGCAAAACTTTATCCATAGAAATCCCATCCATTCAGTCATTCAGGAACTGTTTATCAAGGGACCTCCAACTGACACAGGCTGCCTGATTAGCGATGAACAAGCTACATGCCTTGCATCCAAGGATCTTATGGTCTAATGGAATAGACAAAAGGAAATACAGTGGAAATGAAGAGAGGTACAAGAAGTGGGAATAGCATATGCCAAGCCCAGAATGGCCACTGGCAGTAAACTGACCAGCACAGCGCGTCTCATCTTCTTGCCACAGTTCCTAGAGTAGCGTTTTTCAAAATGTGGCTCATGCATCATCCACACCAGACTTTCTTGCAATTACCTATTTAGATGCACATTCATAGGCCCCAAACCAAACCTGATGAATCAAAATATCTGGAAGTGGGGCCCAAGACTGTTTATTTCCTATCACTTCCATGTAATTATTTTGCGTATTAGAGTTTCAGGACCATTATTTTCGAGGAAGACCAGGATTTGAGCTTCTTGAGGGCTTAACAAGCATGGCCTGGAAGCCTCCCAGGAACAGTCACTAGAACAAGCAGCAATGAAGACACCCAAAGTTATGAAAAAGGGGTAATAGAGTAATACATCTGAAACAGCACCTGCTAAACTGTAATCAGAAGAATCACTTTGGCAGAAAATGAATGTAAATGAATGTGCAAAAAGACAGTATCTTGAGCTTGTCATGGGTGGAATAAAATGACAACAATGACAAAAAAAGAGAGACAAAAAAGAAGGGATAAGTGATAATAAAAAGTGAAGAGGGAAGGCAAGGCAATGAATAAAAAGAAGAGCGAAGAGGAAGATGACGGAGATGACGAGGAAGACAGAAGAGGAAAAGAGAGAGGCACTAGGATTCCTTGTACAAGTATTTGAAGATGTTACAGGAGCGCTAGACTCGTCCTCAGATTACCCACGTGGCTAGGAAGTGTGTGCACATCAGGCAGTCTGCTGCCTGTCCTTTGCCCATCTCTGTAGATCCATGTCTCACTGCTCCCCGCTAAGATTCACTTCAAGCAACACTGACCTTATATTTGCAGTTCCAAATGTTTTGCTTTTCCTCATGTTCTTTCACTTCTCTGTTCTTTCACATACTTCCTCTTCATCTTCACCATCACAACTCTAATTCATTTCCATGATTCAATTCAGTCTTCTCCAATAGTCGTGTCCCAACCCCTGTGTCACACAAACACATGTGTAAATGCATACACACCTATGCGCTTACACACACACACACACACACACACACACACACACACACACACAGAGGTTAGGAGCTCCCAACAAGTTCCAATAGCTTACCTCCCTCCCCGTAAGGCATTGTATTGAGATTATATGTATTTTTTGCCTCCAACGAAGGGACCACAGTTTATTTTAGCTCCCAATACTGAGCTCAACATTTAATACATAGCTGGTACTTAATTTCTGTTTGTTTAGTTGTCAAAATAAATTGGAAGAAAATTGTCCTTACCACAGGAATTTTAAAAGGTAGATATTTATTTAAAGCAAAAATTTCATCACTAGTGTAACTTAACCTCTCTGGTTTTCTCATCTGCGAAATGGGAAAGGTGACATTTACCAATGTAGATTGCTGGGGAAGTTAAATAACTTTTACAACTTTTTATGGATGCAAGATGCCTGGCACATAGGTAAGTGTCCAGTACCATTCATTTATATTCCTTGTGGTGTGTTTGAACATCACTGTATCGAACAGGCTCAAAAGATATGCTGTCTACTCCATACCAACTCATTGAGAATGAGAACAAATTTGGGGGAGGGTTTTACTAACCACACTTAAACAGTAATTTTTTTCAGGATAGTCCATATCTATTGGCAGAAATAGATTTTCTAATAAACATAATAAAGAAAGCAAAAAAAAAAAAAAAAACCTACACCACAACAACTTGGCATCAGATTAAGGCTGTCTCAGAATGAAAATGATCTTTAAAAATTCATTCTACAAGTCCATAGGAGTGAGTCCCAGATTACAGGATTTATGAATAGGAGTACAGCATCAGGAAAAAGAAGGACTGAGCAAAATATAGGTATCTAATGGTTAGACTCTTCCTTTCACGTTGAACCATCCAAGGGAATTAAACAACTCAAAGCTGTATAATAGGCCCCAAAAGATTACTTTGCCTTCTCTGACATTAGGCAGATGAATATCTAAAAAACTCAGATGAGATTCTTTTTGAAATTCTAGCAACAAATTTCATAAGTCCCCTGATCATTTAGTTTTGCTGTCTCTCCCAACTAAACTATTTTCTATTTTCTAATTATATCTAATTAATTATATCCCTCTCTCCGTCTTCCACATTTGTATAGATCTTATAATAAGCTAGCCTCTGAAGAACATCAGACATCAAAGACTCGGTCCATTTTACAGTTGAGGAAACCTTGCTAAGGGCAAGTCATTGACTCTGTTAGACAACTGCAAAATGGTGGAGAAAGGATTGGAATCCTTCTTTATCTTCTCCATTCTCCTCCTGCCTTTTCCCAGTCAATCTTCTTCATCCCATCTCTGACTCTTATGATTGGAGGATATTTTTAAGATTATTTCTGAGAACGAAGTCCTTAAGAAATGTATATTCTAATTTCAGAATTTTAATAAATTTCCTAACATCTAGTGGCTCCCAGACTAGTTGCTAAGAAAATACAATTTATAAAAGTATTAAGATGAGGGAATGGCCCACCATCACAAAAGGTCACCAACGCTACATTCTTTTTCAATCCAACTACAAAAATCTCCCAAGTTATTTTCACTGTGCTTAAGATGTAGTTGTTTCCATCCTGGTGATTATGCACTTGCAGAATGTGTGGAACTTGAATAATATGACTGAAAAAGCTCATGTGATAAAGACCAGGGACACACCTCTTGTCCAATAGCTTAGAACTATTCATGTGCTACAGCAAGGGAGACCACATGGCCGAGGACAATGGGGCATACCCCCAAACAAAGGAGGAGAAATGTTATTATAAAATGTTGAGGAATGGTGGAGTTTTGGTAAAATTACATGATATCGTGTTTTCATGGGCTCAAGGAAAAACAGGGCTGTGTATAAAAAATAATTAACACCAGACCTGGGCTGTGAAACAGACCTAGGGCCTCTTTCACTGGAAGCTACACAGTTGACACAAATGGGGAATGTTGTGTCTGAAAGTCATTTGTCTGAAATCCTGCACCTGGGTTGGGTACTGAGGTTGCTCTTCTGTTCATATGACTTAGATCCTGTCCAGGCAAGAGTGGAATGCTTCCTTCTTCCTGATGAGAAGAAGCAAGATTGGAAGAGCAAGATTTCTGATACAGCCTATAATTTTAGAAAACAGTATTTCTTAGTGCCGTGTTTTTTTTTTGTTAACAGAAGCAGTGGATTCACAGACATATTTCTCTTTTTAGTTTAGCATCTCTGTATATGTTCCAGAACAAAGAGCAGTATGCTAAACCATGTATCAAGTGAGTGCTTATTTCACTAAAGGGAATAGAATGTGTAATAACCACTGCTACACGTTGTCTATTTTGAGTGACTCTGAGCTGGAAAAAGACTAGGAGACATCACTAATGTTTCTACTCCACAGAAGACCTGTGGTATTGTTAAAGATTTGCCACTCTTTGATCCGTACAACTTTGGAGGAATTCATTTTATAAATCTTGTCTTCCAAAATCTGTGATGGACTATGATGGATCATAGACTCAATGGCCTTCAAAGATCAGGGATATGGTAGACCAAAGGGTATATATATATTTTTTTTTTGAGATGGAGTTTCACTCATGTTACCCAGGCTGCAGTGCAATGGCGCGATCTCGGCTCACCGCAACCTCCGCCTCCTGGGTTCAGGCAATTCTCCTGCCTCAGCCTCCTGAGCAGCTGGGATTACAGGCACACACCACCATGCCCAGCTATTTTTTTTTTTTGTATTTTTAGTAGAGACGGGGTTTCACCATGTTGACCAGGATGGTCTCGATCTCTTGACCTCGTGATCCACCTGCCTCGGCCTCCCAAAGTGCTGGGATTACAGGCTTGAGCCACCGCGCCCGGCCAGGGGTATATTTTTTAAAAGCACAAACAAAACACACCCCAGAGGCAAATTTGTGCTAAAGGGCATCAGGATTCCTCAGACTCTGTTGTCTTTAATCTACCTTCCAACTCTAAATATATTTTCTGTATTCCTATTCGTCTTAGCTATGGTGGGAAAAGACAAAGCTATTTTGTTACTCACCAGCTCCCCTAATTCCCCCGGTTTTTGTTTTGTTTTGTTTCATTTTTTTGTTTTTTTTGTTTTGTTTTGTTTTTTTTGAGACGGAGTCTCACACTGTCACCCAGGCTGGAGTGCAATGGGGCGATCTTGGCTCACTGCAACCTCACCTCATGGGTTCACGTGATTCTCCTGCCTCAGCTTCCCAAGTAGCCGGGATTACAGGCATGCGCCACCATGCCCGACTAATTTTGTGTTTTTAGTACAGACAGGGTTTCACCATTTTGGTCAGGCTGGTCTTGAACTCCCGACCTCAGGTGATCTGCCCGTCTCAGCCTCCCAAAGTGCTGGGATTACAGGCATGAGTCACGGAGCCCAGCCAGGATTTCCTTCTTTTATGACTAGTAATATTCCAGTGTGTATGTGGACTACATGCATGCACCACCACACTTGCTTAATTTTTTATGCTTTTAGTTGAGACAAGGTTTCACTATGTTGGCCAGACTGGTCTCCAACTCCTGACCTCATGATCCACCCACCTCGGCCTCTCAAAGTGCTGGGATTACAAGCGTGAGCCACCAGGCCAGGCCTTGTCTTTTTCATAATGACACCTTCCCACGTCATCAGCAAACAAACCCTCAGCCAACAAACTAAAGCAGCTGTGACAGAAAGACAATAGATTCCTTCGTAGATACTATCCACAAATTTTGAAATATGTAATACAAAGTACACACATCAAAGCAAGAAAGCAGGAAATAGCCCAATTTCAGTTTTATTTCTAAGAAGATAATCAGGGAAGGGCATTTGAAATGGCACAGAATGAACGAAATCCCCATTTAGTTTGACCTTGTTGTTCCCAGAAAAGTTCTTTCCCTTTAATTGCTTTACTTATCTTTATCTTGCCTTACTAAAATTTGTGATTAATATGTAATAGGAAACTATTTGAAAGTTATTTTTCTTTCCTTTCCCTCTTCACCCCCGAACAGTACAGCACCATCTACACAGTAAGTGTCTCATAAGTGTTGAGTTATAAACCAACTCAGATTACTAAAACAAAATCACGCTAGCAGCTCTGGTGATGATTTTCTTATAAACAAGGTGAGGCACTGTGTCGTTAAACACTGGGCCATTCTTTCCGTAGCAGAATCAATACACATCTCCTCTTATGAGCCATTTTGGTTTCTTAGAAATTCTTTCTTGATCTCAGTGCCAATCAGAGACCCAGCCTGTGACTCATGAACATCACAGTCTCATGCTTAAGTCATGGAAGACAGCAAACAAGAGGAAAGTGTGATGGTGGCAATGCTGGATTCTTCAAACTTGCACCTTCTCACATGGTATGGTCTGGAAGGATTGGCTGATGGAAGAGCAATTTTTCTGATGATATAAATCATCAGGTATTCAGTTCAAGGGAAAAAGCAGACAGGAAGAAAACAAAGCAACCTCTGGTGGTTTGGGGATTGCTGCCTCAACAGTTGAATCCAGAGTTCTCATTTCAACGGGCAGCTACAACTCCAGGAAATGACCTCATGTCCTAGGGATCATATCTCCACCTGGCCACGGTATATAAAGGGCCCAGAGAGGGAGGAGGACATTCACACCTGAGAACATCCAGCTCCTCTCAACAGCCCAGCCCACACCAGCCTCAGACACCACCA
>NW_022440682.1:0-6625 GCF_009761245.1 Sapajus apella
GAGCTGAGGACCTGCACGGGGCTTGGAGCCGTCCGGTCTGGGAGCCGGCCCCCAGAAAGAACTGGCTCTGTCCCATCCAGCTCAGGGCTCAGCCCGGGAAAAGGCACAGGAAAGGGAGGATGAGGGCTTTCATGTGGGCTTGACTCCCCAGAGGGGCCAGGACCTGGGAGGAGCGGGAGTGCAGGGCCAGCCTGGTACAGGTTACTGGGGCCCCTGGTGTTGGAGGGTGGTCAGCCTGCACAATGGGGTGCACCTTCTGGCCTGGAGGTGGTGCTTTCTGCTGGAGCTGAGAAAGGTCGGCCCTGAGATGGTATGGGGGCTGCCCAGCGTGGGTGATCCGGCCCTGACGGGAGTCCCTTCAAAGTGATCACGTGATGTGGAACTGCCGGGGTCTCTGGAGCCTGGCCTGACATCTGTCCAGTGCACCCAGCGTGGACCCGGGACGCATCGCACCCTGCATGCCCAAGGCCCTCGCAGGGTGCGACGTCCCAGCATCCACCTGCCTCTCCCTGCAGCCGAGCCACACACCCTGCATTTTAGAAGTGGCACAGCTCATAAGCTCCCTCCACCCTACCTCCCCCAGTATCCTCTGCCTCTCCATCCTATGATCCCTGAGGGATGGGCGCCAGGCTGGGCTCCTCTTACCTGGCCCCGGATCCCTTCCCAGCACCAGACCCAGGCTCTTTAGCTGCAAGCTCTGCTGCCGATTTGGCCTCACCGTGAGATGCCCAGAACAGGGTCCTGCCTGTCTTCTCCCTCATTTCCCATGGGGACAGGGAGGCCTATGGCTCTAGGGAAATGGGGGAGAATAGGGGCAGGTGGGCCCTCAGAGACCTGAGAGACAACAGCCCTGAGGCTGGGCCAGGCGTCCCCTCACCTTGTGGCCACAAACCTTGGATCTCACTGCGGTTGTCTGTAAGTGGACAGGGCTAGACCCTCAGGCTGCCCTGCTCCTCTCGTGCTCACTTGGAGACGGAACTGCTGAGAGCCCAGGGGCCTGATCTAGCCCCCTCTCCATTCCCACCCGCTCCCTGGATGGGCCCTGAACCTCTGGCCTAACAACCTCAGGCTGGTCCTGCAGGGGAGCCAGGGAGGAGATCTGACCCTGGAAAGGAGGTTGGACTGACCTGGGGAGACATGGCCTCAGGGCCTCAGGAGGTTTTTTCTAAAAGCAAACCCACCCCTGAGCTGAGATAGGTGCTTTAGGGGCTGACGGGAGCACGGAGGACTCACTGCACAATCCCAAATCGATCCGTGCGGTTGTGGATTTCCACAGGCTCAGGCCCCATGTCCGCTGGCAGCCCAGCTCGGTGTCCCTGCAACCCAGAGGGAGCCTTGCTGAGTGCAACGGCCTGGGGGTATTGGCCACACATTCCCACCCTGTGTTCCTGGGGAGCCCGGGACCCATTGACCAGGGCGCACTGGAAGAGACCTCCCTCCAGTGAGAAGATTGACCTGTACTTTCTCATACTTCATAATGATGTCCTCTCGCTCCTGTGTCAGTACTCTCATCTTCTCCCCTGTCCATCCTGTGAGACAAAATTGTCTGAAGATTACACGGTACCTGAGAGCTTCGGAGAACACCTCAACCGCTCCCGCTGGGCTCCCAGATGCTGGCTGGCTGCATAATTCCCATTCGACCACTGCCGGGTGAAAAGAGCAGGAGTGGACCTCTTCTCAAGGTTTTCAGAGAACGTGTGAATCCTTGGCATAAATGTGGTGCATCTTCCTAAAGAGACAACAATTGTAATTTTGAGCAATTTATTATTTTGATACATTAATAAAGAACAGACATGGATATACTACAAAATATGAATGGGATTTATTTATCTATTTATTTTTGAGATGGAGCCTTCCTTTGTTTCCCAGGCTGGAGGGCAGTGGCACGATCTCAGCTCACTGCAACCTCTGCCTCCCCGGGTTTAAGCTCTTCTGCGGCCTCAGCCTCTCCAGTAGCTGGGATTACAGGTTCACACCACCATACCTGGCTAAGCTTTGTAGTTTTAGTAGAGAACCAGTGTCAGCATGTTGGCTAGGCTGGTCTTAAACTCCTGACTTCAAGTGATCTGCCCGCCCACACCCCCTCACACCCGGCCTCTCTCTAATTTCTTACAACTGCGTGCAAATGTATAATTAACTCAAAACAAAAAGTTAAACATATATGAAGTGTTGATCAATGTAGCAAATGACAATAACAAAACCCAATTTCAATTTAGATTAAAGCTACATACCTTAAGTAGTATACAACTGTCAAGTAGCGTTTTTAAAAACTGATACCCAGTCAGTGGAAATACATTTCTATCTAAATAAACTCAAGGCTCCAGCCTACAATTTTACAAAGAAATGTAAAATTACAAAGCCAAGTATTTCACGCAAATCGTCAGAAAGTCAGCACACGTCATCATTTCCACTACCTGCTTTCTACAAGATCTGAAGACGTAATTTCCCTTTTATCTGTTCTCAACCACAGAGCTCAGAACTAAACCAGCTAATAAACTAGCCTAACTGCTACACTTTAGGTAGAAAATAAACTCCTTATAATTTGTCCTCAAGGACAGTGTTCCTGAGGAACTGGAGTTGAGATGGACGCTAAGGAACAACTTCCTATGTCATTACAGAAAAAGACAGTTCTTTTTTTTTTTTTGAAACGGAGTTTCACTCTTGTTACCCAGGCTGGAGTGCAATGGCGCGTTCTTGGCTCACCGCAACCTCCGCCTCCTGGGTTCAGGCAATTCTCCTGCCTCAGCCTCCTGAGTAGCTGGGAGTACAGGCACGCACCACCATGCCCAGCTAATTTTTTGTATTTTTAGTAGAGACGGGGTTTCACCATGTTGGCCAGGATGGTCTCAATCTCTTGACCTCGTGATCCACCCGCCTCGGCCTCCCAAAGTGCTGGGATTACAGGCTTGAGCCACCGCGCCCGGCCAGAAAAAGACAGTTCTTTAAGTTGTTCGTGGCACACAGAAGGAATCCTTGTTCTATGTAGTCAATACTGCTTAAAAGGTATGCTTTCTCAAAATGACATTTTGACCAATTTGAGTCATATTTTCCATGTAATACAACCATTTTCTATTTACATGAACCATGTAAAGTCCTATAAAGCAAACACTTATGCCTCCATTTATTTCCCACTTTTGGCACAAAATTGGATTTTCATAGAATAGGTTTTCCTAAAAGAATAAATGATCACTGAAATTGGTCATTTTATATATTTGAGATTGACAACATATCCTCATATTATGGTAATTTTATAGCCATATTGTCAAAGACAACAGTGTTTTCTGGATTCACTTGAAAATGAAACCAATCTAAAGAAAACAGAAATTATAAATCCAACTATCCTACCCTATACAGGAAGGGGTTTTTCTTCCCATTAAGTCCCCTTACACATTAGTTACCTTTCTTTTATTAAGTCTTAAAATATTCTCTAAAGCATATTTCAAAATACAACATACATGAGTCCAGAGGACAAAATAAGAGGAAGTATGAGATAAAAATGGAAAAGTAAATTAGGATGACATTGCAGCAGGAGTGTTCAAAAGACAGTGAAATGGGAATTGAAAACCCTGAAATCTCAACCATGGTTCTGCCATTCAATTTGCAGTTAACCATGGACGTATCCTAAAGCCAAATCTGAATAAATATTCCACCAAATACTATAAAAGGCAACCCACTCAATAACTTTTCATACTGATCCCATGAGATTCTCCCTCTCCTGTATTGCCGTAAAGGCTGCTTTGGTTTTATGGAATTCCTGTGTATAATCCTGTAATAAATCAGCATCCAGTCTCAGCAGAAGCTAATTATGGATTTTCATCTCACTGAACCAGTTATGTATTGTCATCACACAGTAAATTTCTGTCAAGAAAACTACTATTTAAGAAATCAAGTTAACCAAAGGTAAAAATAACTTTATAATTACTTACCTGAAGAGTGACCACCTTCTTTCAAATGAGAATAATTCAGTGCTGGGAAACACTGCCATGAAGTCACTATCCTTTCTACCTCCTAGTACTTTGTCTTATGAAGTGGGATTAGGAAGAAAAAAAATCTTGGACGAAATAACTTCAAATAGGCTTGGACCAGAAAACTTGAGGGGCTCTTTCTACTTGATAGCGCACATATTGGAGCTCATTTTCAATTTGGAGCTCTCCCCAAAAATTTAATTTCTAAACTAATCGAAAAAGAACACAAACAAGAGAATTGTAAAGAATAAAATAATCTTTAAACATTTTCCCTTATTTTTGTACCACTGTATTTTCAAAAGATATTCAGAATATTCATTACTTTTAAAAAATTCAGAGACAGCCTGGCGCAGTGGCTCATGCCTGTAATCCCAGCCCTTTGGGAGGCCGAGACGGGTGGATCACCTGAGGTCAGGAATTCGAGACCAGCCTGGTCAACATGAGGAAACCCCGTCTCTCCTAAAATTACAAAAATTAGTTGGGTGTGGTGGCAGGCACCTGTAATTCCAGCTACTCGGGAGGCTGAGGCAGAAGTTGCAGTGAACAGAGATCGCACCACTGAACCCCAGACTGGGCAACAGAGTGAGACTCCATCTCTAAATAAATAAATAAATAGAAAGTCAGAGAAGTAGATAAGGAAGAAAATCAAAATCGTCTCCCATGGTGTTCCTGTTGACCTTTTAAAAATGAAAGAAATGTATGAACATGGGGGAGAATATTTAAAAAGCACCGAAAAAAATAAAGGTGAATCAAAGGAAAACAAAACATTCTGCTCCATATCTCATAACTAGAGTCATTTTGTGTTTTCTTCCAGGAGTTTTTTGGTTTTTTTTTTTTTTGAGATGGAGTTCCAATTTGTCACCCGGGCTAGAGTGCAGTGTCGTGATCTCTGCTCACCGCAACCTCCGCCTCCCGGGGAGTCAAGCGATTCTCCTGCCTCAGCCTCCCAAGTAGCTGGGATTACAGGCATGCACAACCACACCAGGCCAGGAAATTTGTTTTTACATACACAAGCTTATCGATTATTTCTCTCACTTTGCCAAATAAATCATACTGTACGTTCTGATGTTCACCCTGCCTTTTATTGCTCATAAAGCATGATGCAGTCTTTCCATATTAGCACATGGAAATCTACACCATCCCCTTTAATAGCTGAAATAGCTAAATAGAATATTACTTCTTTTTTTTTTTTTTTCTTTTTTTCTTTTGAGACTGTGTCTGACTCTGTTGCTCCGGTTGGAGGTGTAATAGCACGATTTTGGCTCACTGCAACCTCTTCCTCCTAGGTTCAAGCAATTTTCCTGCCTCAGCCTCCTGAGTAGCTAGGATTATAGGCATGACCCACCATGCCCAGCTAATTTTTATTTATTTATTTTTTTCAGTAGAGACCGGGTTTCACCATGTTGGCCAGACTAGTCTTGAACTCCTGACCTCAGATGATCTGCCCACCTCGGCCTCCCAAAGTACTGGGATTACAGGCGTGAGCCACCACGCCCAGCCGAATATTATAACTATCACAGTTTAATAAACTCCCTGCTAATAAACACTTTGTTTTCATTTTTTTGCAATAAAAACATTGTAATAAGCATTCTTATACATATTTACTGAATTATTATTTTCATTATTATTGTCATTATTTTTGAGACGAAGTCTTGCTCTGTCGCCCAGGCTGGAGGGCAGTGAGTGGTTCGATCTCAGCTCACTGCACACTTCACCTCCTGGATTCAAGCGATTCTCCTGCCTCAGCCTCCCAAGTAGCTGGGATTACAGGTGCCCCAATGCCCAGCTAATTTTTGTATTTTCAGTAGAGGCGGGGTTTCACCATGTTGACCAGGCTGGTCTCAAACCCCTGACCTGATGATCTACCCACCTCAGCCTCCCAAAGTGCAAGGATTACAGGCATAAGCCACCGTGCCCAGCCTGAATTATTTTACTTAAAGCAAAAAAGGTATACTGAAATAGTAAATGTCTATTAGTTGGGCACTGTGGCTCACACCTGTAATGCCAGCACTTTGGGAGGCCGAGGCGGGCAGATCACTTGGGGTCAGGAGTTCGTGACTATTCTGGCCAACATGGTAAACCCCGTCTCTACAAAAATACAAAAATTACCCTGGCGTGGTGGCACGTGCCTGTTCCCAGCTACTCTGGAGGCAGTGGAAGGAGAATGGCTTGAACACGGGAGTCAGAGGTTGCGGTGAGCTGTGATCGTGCCACTGCACTCCAGCCTGGGTGACAGAACAAGGCTGTGTCTCAAAAAAAAAAAAAAAAGAAGTTAAAAAAAGAAAATAAAAAAGAGTAAATGCCTAGCAATCGAATAACTAAATCAAAGGATCTTACATTTAAATCCTAGTAATCCTAAACTGCCTTCTAGGCCAGGTGCGGTGGCTCACCCTGTAATCCCGGCACTTTGGGAAGCTGAGGTGGGTGGATCGCCTGAAGTTAAGAGTTCCACACCAGCCTGGCCAACATGTTGAAACCCCATCTCTACTAAAAAAAACAAAAATTAGCCAGGTGTCATGGCACATGCTTGTAATCCCAGCTACTCTGGAGGCTGAGGAAGGAGAATCTCTTGAACCCAGAAGGCAAAGGATGCAGTGAGCTGAGATTGGGCCACTGCACTCCACCTTGGGCGAGAGAGGGAGACTCCTCTCAAATACATA
>NW_022440683.1:0-6625 GCF_009761245.1 Sapajus apella
CCTTGCAGCACCACCTGCAGGACCTCCCCCTGCTGCTGAGACCCCACTGTCCCCACAGAACAATACATTGGAGCCTAAACATTGATTTGATGTTTTAATAAAGTTAAAAGAAAAATAGACTTTTTTCACAAGGTGACAATAGTTATTTTTACATCTTACCATCTGGATACAGCCTGATATAAACAGGTGTTCATTACCATGCTCAGCCAAATTTTCAGGTGTCTACATCAGCCTTAGTCATCACAGAGAGTAAGTTGACCTTTAACAATCCCTGGAGTCATTGGGAGGCTGAGGCAGGTGGATCACGAGGTCAGGAGATGGGAGATGGAGACCAGCCTGGCCAACATGGTGAAACCTCGTCTCTACTTAAAAATACAACACAATTAGCCAGGTGTGGTGGCATGTGCTGTAATCCCAGCTACTCAGGAGGCTGAGGCAGGAGAATCACTTGAACCCAGGAGGGAGAGGTTGCAGTGAGCTGAGATTGCGCCACTGCACTACAGCCTGAGCAACAGACCGAGATTCTGTCTCAAAAAAATAAAGAAGTAAAAAAATGATAAAAAGAATCCCTGGAGTGGACTTTGCAAACAAATTCTACAATCTGATGGTTTTTGCTGCTCAAACTGACACCATTGCCAATAAACTAATTTTTCCTGGTATAGCAAATGGTCCTGCTCCCCGATTTGTTCATTAGTGCATGTTTATTAGCGTACACAGATAAGCAAGATTTTGGAATCTGCACAAGGGAACCAAAGCTCAACCTAAGCAAAACTTTATCCATAGAAATCCCATCCATTCAGTCATTCAGGAACTGTTTATCAAGGGACCTCCAACTGACACAGGCTGCCTGATTAGCGATGAACAAGCTACATGCCTTGCATCCAAGGATCTTATGGTCTAATGGAATAGACAAAAGGAAATACAGTGGAAATGAAGAGAGGTACAAGAAGTGGGAATAGCATATGCCAAGCCCAGAATGGCCACTGGCAGTAAACTGACCAGCACAGCGCGTCTCATCTTCTTGCCACAGTTCCTAGAGTAGCGTTTTTCAAAATGTGGCTCATGCATCATCCACACCAGACTTTCTTGCAATTACCTATTTAGATGCACATTCATAGGCCCCAAACCAAACCTGATGAATCAAAATATCTGGAAGTGGGGCCCAAGACTGTTTATTTCCTATCACTTCCATGTAATTATTTTGCGTATTAGAGTTTCAGGACCATTATTTTCGAGGAAGACCAGGATTTGAGCTTCTTGAGGGCTTAACAAGCATGGCCTGGAAGCCTCCCAGGAACAGTCACTAGAACAAGCAGCAATGAAGACACCCAAAGTTATGAAAAAGGGGTAATAGAGTAATACATCTGAAACAGCACCTGCTAAACTGTAATCAGAAGAATCACTTTGGCAGAAAATGAATGTAAATGAATGTGCAAAAAGACAGTATCTTGAGCTTGTCATGGGTGGAATAAAATGACAACAATGACAAAAAAAGAGAGACAAAAAAGAAGGGATAAGTGATAATAAAAAGTGAAGAGGGAAGGCAAGGCAATGAATAAAAAGAAGAGCGAAGAGGAAGATGACGGAGATGACGAGGAAGACAGAAGAGGAAAAGAGAGAGGCACTAGGATTCCTTGTACAAGTATTTGAAGATGTTACAGGAGCGCTAGACTCGTCCTCAGATTACCCACGTGGCTAGGAAGTGTGTGCACATCAGGCAGTCTGCTGCCTGTCCTTTGCCCATCTCTGTAGATCCATGTCTCACTGCTCCCCGCTAAGATTCACTTCAAGCAACACTGACCTTATATTTGCAGTTCCAAATGTTTTGCTTTTCCTCATGTTCTTTCACTTCTCTGTTCTTTCACATACTTCCTCTTCATCTTCACCATCACAACTCTAATTCATTTCCATGATTCAATTCAGTCTTCTCCAATAGTCGTGTCCCAACCCCTGTGTCACACAAACACATGTGTAAATGCATACACACCTATGCGCTTACACACACACACACACACACACACACACACACACACACACACAGAGGTTAGGAGCTCCCAACAAGTTCCAATAGCTTACCTCCCTCCCCGTAAGGCATTGTATTGAGATTATATGTATTTTTTGCCTCCAACGAAGGGACCACAGTTTATTTTAGCTCCCAATACTGAGCTCAACATTTAATACATAGCTGGTACTTAATTTCTGTTTGTTTAGTTGTCAAAATAAATTGGAAGAAAATTGTCCTTACCACAGGAATTTTAAAAGGTAGATATTTATTTAAAGCAAAAATTTCATCACTAGTGTAACTTAACCTCTCTGGTTTTCTCATCTGCAAAATGGGAAAAGTGACATTTACCAATGTAGATTGCTGGGGAAGTTAAATAACTTTTACAACTTTTTATGGATGCAAGATGCCTGGCACATAGGTAAGTGTCCAGTACCATTCATTTATATTCCTTGTGGTGTGTTTGAACATCACTGTATCGAACAGGCTCAAAAGATATGCTGTCTACTCCATACCAACTCATTGAGAATGAGAACAAATTTGGGGGAGGGTTTTACTAACCACACTTAAACAGTAATTTTTTTCAGGATAGTCCATATCTATTGGCAGAAATAGATTTTCTAATAAACATAATAAAGAAAGCAAAAAAAAAAAAAAAAACCTACACCACAACAACTTGGCATCAGATTAAGGCTGTCTCAGAATGAAAATGATCTTTAAAAATTCATTCTACAAGTCCATAGGAGTGAGTCCCAGATTACAGGATTTATGAATAGGAGTACAGCATCAGGAAAAAGAAGGACTGAGCAAAATATAGGTATCTAATGGTTAGACTCTTCCTTTCACGTTGAACCATCCAAGGGAATTAAACAACTCAAAGCTGTATAATAGGCCCCAAAAGATTACTTTGCCTTCTCTGACATTAGGCAGATGAATATCTAAAAAACTCAGATGAGATTCTTTTTGAAATTCTAGCAACAAATTTCATAAGTCCCCTGATCATTTAGTTTTGCTGTCTCTCCCAACTAAACTATTTTCTATTTTCTAATTATATCTAATTAATTATATCCCTCTCTCCGTCTTCCACATTTGTATAGATCTTATAATAAGCTAGCCTCTGAAGAACATCAGACATCAAAGACTCGGTCCATTTTACAGTTGAGGAAACCTTGCTAAGGGCAAGTCATTGACTCTGTTAGACAACTGCAAAATGGTGGAGAAAGGATTGGAATCCTTCTTTATCTTCTCCATTCTCCTCCTGCCCTTTCCCAGTCAATCTTCTTCATCCCATCTCTGACTCTTATGATTGGAGGATATTTTTAAGATTATTTCTGAGAACGAAGTCCTTAAGAAATGTATATTCTAATTTCAGAATTTTAATAAATTTCCTAACATCTAGTGGCTCCCAGACTAGTTGCTAAGAAAATACAATTTATAAAAGTATTAAGATGAGGGAATGGCCCACCATCACAAAAGGTCACCAACGCTACATTCTTTTTCAATCCAACCACAAAAATCTCCCAAGTGATTTTCACTGTGCTTAAGATGTAGTTGTTTCCATCCTGGTGATTATGCACTTGCAGAATGTGTGGAACTTGAATAATATGACTGAAAAAGCTCATGTGATAAAGACCAGGGACACACCTCTTGTCCAATAGCTTAGAACTATTCATGTGCTACAGCAAGGGAGACCACATGGCCGAGGACAATGGGGCATACCCCCAAACAAAGGAGGAGAAATGTTATTATAAAATGTTGAGGAATGGTGGAGTTTTGGTAAAATTACATGATATCGTGTTTTCATGGGCTCAAGGAAAAACAGGGCTGTGTATAAAAAATAATTAACACCAGACCTGGGCTGTGAAACAGACCTAGGGCCTCTTTCACTGGAAGCTACACAGTTGACACAAATGGGGAATGTTGTGTCTGAAAGTCATTTGTCTGAAATCCTGCACCTGGGTTGGGTACTGAGGTTGCTCTTCTGTTCAAATGACTTAGATCCTGTCCAGGCAAGAGTGGAATGCTTCCTTCTTCCTGATGAGAAGAAGCAAGATTGGAAGAGCAAGATTTCTGATACAGCCTATAATTTTAGAAAACAGTATTTCTTAGTGCCGTGTTTTTTTTTGTTAACAGAAGCAGTGGATTCACAGACATATTTCTCTTTTTAGTTTAGCATCTCTGTATATGTTCCAGAACAAAGAGCAGTATGCTAAACCATGTATCAAGTGAGTGCTTATTTCACTAAAGGGAATAGAATGTGTAATAACCACTGCTACACGTTGTCTATTTTGAGTGACTCTGAGCTGGAAAAAGACTAGGAGACATCACTAATGTTTCTACTCCACAGAAGACCTGTGGTATTGTTAAAGATTTGCCACTCTTTGATCCGTACAACTTTGGAGGAATTCATTTTATAAATCTTGTCTTCCAAAATCTGTGATGGACTATGATGGATCATAGACTCAATGGCCTTCAAAGATCAGGGATATGGTAGACCAAAGGGTATATATATATTTTTTTTTTGAGATGGAGTTTCACTCATGTTACCCAGGCTGCAGTGCAATGGCGCGATCTCGGCTCACCGCAACCTCCGCCTCCTGGGTTCAGGCAATTCTCCTGCCTCAGCCTCCTGAGCAGCTGGGATTACAGGCACACACCACCATGCCCAGCTATTTTTTTTTTTTGTATTTTTAGTAGAGACGGGGTTTCACCATGTTGACCAGGATGGTCTCGATCTCTTGACCTCGTGATCCACCTGCCTCGGCCTCCCAAAGTGCTGGGATTACAGGCTTGAGCCACCGCGCCCGGCCAGGGGTATATTTTTTAAAAGCACAAACAAAACACACCCCAGAGGCAAATTTGTGCTAAAGGGCATCAGGATTCCTCAGACTCTGTTGTCTTTAATCTACCTTCCAACTCTAAATATATTTTCTGTATTCCTATTCGTCTTAGCTATGGTGGGAAAAGACAAAGCTATTTTGTTACTCACCAGCTCCCCTAATTCCCCCGGTTTTTGTTTTGTTTTGTTTCATTTTTTTGTTTTTTTTGTTTTGTTTTGTTTTTTTTGAGACGGAGTCTCACACTGTCACCCAGGCTGGAGTGCAATGGGGCGATCTTGGCTCACTGCAACCTCACCTCATGGGTTCACGTGATTCTCCTGCCTCAGCTTCCCAAGTAGCCGGGATTACAGGCATGCGCCACCATGCCCGACTAATTTTGTGTTTTTAGTACAGACAGGGTTTCACCATTTTGGTCAGGCTGGTCTTGAACTCCCGACCTCAGGTGATCCGCCCGTCTCAGCCTCCCAAAGTGCTGGGATTACAGGCATGAGTCACGGAGCCCAGCCAGGATTTCCTTCTTTTATGACTAGTAATATTCCAGTGTGTATGTGGACTACATGCATGCACCACCACACTTGCTTAATTTTTTATGCTTTTAGTTGAGACAAGGTTTCACTATGTTGGCCAGACTGGTCTCCAACTCCTGACCTCATGATCCACCCACCTCGGCCTCTCAAAGTGCTGGGATTACAAGCGTGAGCCACCAGGCCAGGCCTTGTCTTTTTCATAATGACACCTTCCCACGTCATCAGCAAACAAACCCTCAGCCAACAAACTAAAGCAGCTGTGACAGAAAGACAATAGATTCCTTCGTAGATACTATCCACAAATTTTGAAATATGTAATACAAAGTACACACATCAAAGCAAGAAAGCAGGAAATAGCCCAATTTCAGTTTTATTTCTAAGAAGATAATCAGGGAAGGGCATTTGAAATGGCACAGAATGAACGAAATCCCCATTTAGTTTGACCTTGTTGTTCCCAGAAAAGTTCTTTCCCTTTAATTGCTTTACTTATCTTTATCTTGCCTTACTAAAATTTGTGATTAATATGTAATAGGAAACTATTTGAAAGTTATTTTTCTTTCCTTTCCCTCTTCACCCCCGAACAGTACAGCACCATCTACACAGTAAGTGTCTCATAAGTGTTGAGTTATAAACCAACTCAGATTACTAAAACAAAATCACGCTAGCAGCTCTGGTGATGATTTTCTTATAAACAAGGTGAGGCACTGTGTCGTTAAACACTGGGCCATTCTTTCCGTAGCAGAATCAATACACATCTCCTCTTATGAGCCATTTTGGTTTCTTAGAAATTCTTTCTTGATCTCAGTGCCAATCAGAGACCCAGCCTGTGACTCATGAACATCACAGTCTCATGCTTAAGTCATGGAAGACAGCAAACAAGAGGAAAGTGTGATGGTGGCAATGCTGGATTCTTCAAACTTGCACCTTCTCACATGGTATGGTCTGGAAGGATTGGCTGATGGAAGAGCAATTTTTCTGATGATATAAATCATCAGGTATTCAGTTCAAGGGAAAAAGCAGACAGGAAGAAAACAAAGCAACCTCTGGTGGTTTGGGGATTGCTGCCTCAACAGTTGAATCCAGAGTTCTCATTTCAACGGGCAGCTACAACTCCAGGAAATGACCTCATGTCCTAGGGATCATATCTCCACCTGGCCACGGTATATAAAGGGCCCAGAGAGGGAGGAGGACATTCACACCTGAGAACATCCAGCTCCTCTCAACAGCCCAGCCCACACCAGCCTCAGACACCACCA
>NW_022440684.1:0-6625 GCF_009761245.1 Sapajus apella
GGCCACGGAGTCCTCCCTCTTGCTGTTCCTTCTCCATGAGGCCCGCCCCGCTACTGAAGTGAACAAGGGACCCAGGCCCGGCCAACCAGAAAACCCCTTCTGTTCGGCAGCTCCTGGTTCAGGTGCAGGCACAAGACCCAGCGACCAGGTTCACCCAGGAGTTTTATTGGAACCATTGGGCAAGACTCAGGCTTCCCACAGAAATCACAGGTGCCAGGTTGTGTGCCTGGGGTTCCTGGTGCCACCTCAGTCACCACAATGGGAACCGCACCTGAGAATAAGGTCAGTTCGGGTAGCAGGGAAATAGAAGCATCAAAATATCATAATGTGGATCATGACACCTGAATCCTGTTTCTAAAGGCCCAGGCATCCCTGAACTGGCTCTTAAGAGTATAACTTCCGGGCCAGGTGCAGTGGCTCACGCCTGTAATCCCAACTAATCAGAAGGCTGAGGCAGGAGAAGCATGTGAACCTGGGAAGTGGAGGTTGCAGTTAGCCAAGATTGCACCACTGCACTCCAGTCTGGGGACAGAATGACAATTATTAGTAATCATTATTAACAGGTTAAAGATCACGGAAGATGGGGGGGAAGTGAGGAAATGGAGAATTTCCACAGAAAAATGAAAAACACCCAAGAGCAAATATTAAAAATAAAATATACAATATGGCAATTTAAACTTTTGCGACACGAACTAAGTAGTAATCTGGTATATTAGAAAAGAGGACTGGTAACGCCAAAGACACGTTGATAGAAATTATTCAAATAGGCCAGGTGCTGCGGCTCACACCTGTAATCCCAGCACTCTGGGAGGTCAAGGGGGTGGATCATGAGGTCAGGAGTTCGAGTCCATCCTGGCCAACATAGCGAAACCCCATTGCTACTAAAAATACAACAAAAATTAGCCTGGCATCGGGGCAGGTGCCTGTAATCCCAGCTACTGGGGAGACTGAGGCAGGAGAATCTCTTGAGCCCAGCAGGCGGAGGTTGCAGTAAGCTGAGATTGCACCACTGAACTCCAGCCTGGGCGACAAAGCGAGACTCCATCTCAAAAACAACAACAAAAAAAGAAATTATTCAAACAGTAGCACAGAGACAGAAAATAAGAGAACAAAGAGAGACCCGTGCGACAACACCCAGGCCCGTCACACATGACTGCAGAGACCTGTGGGACACCATGGCCATGATACAGGTGACCGCAGAGACCCATGGGACACCATGGCCATGATACAGGTGAACACGGAGACCCATGGGTCACCATGGCCATGATACGGGTGGATGGAGAGACCTGTGGGATGACACACAGCACGTGGCACATATACCAGAGACCCAAAAGGAAGACAGAGCAGGAAATCAGAAAAATTTGAGAAATATTCTCCCAGAAATGGAACTCTAAGGAACAAAAAGAAAACAAACATTTTCAGAAATAATGGTCAAGACTTCAAAATCTGTTAAAATGCACCCGCCCTCAGGCTGACGTCACTCAGTTCAGAAAACTAGACCCAGGTACATCACAAACTGTCAAAGTCCAAAATATATAAGAAAATCATGTATACGGTCCACAGAGATTTCATATTTGTAGGGTCCAGCCCTACAGGGTTCTGTGAGCCCCTCCCTGCAGGTGCAGCGATGAGAAACTGTAGAAATAAAAGACACAGACACAGAGAGAGAGAAGAGAGTTTGGGCGTCCACTGCCAGTTGAAGCACGGAGACCTGCAGTAGCCCCCACTGCCTGGACGCTCTGACTTAATTTACTGAGTACAAAGCAGGGGGCGGGGAAGGTCAGGGGAGGTAACGGTGGTCGGTGACAGGGTCAGGTAAATCTCGTGTCTTGGAGACAGGGGGCCCAGGACTTTCACGTAGCCGAGGCCAGGAGAAAACCAATGTGTCAGCGCTCTTCATGTATTTGTCAGAAATATGAAGGGCATTAAGATTATGTTACTATTATTCTTATGTTTTAAGAAAAAGAGAAATCAGGTGCAGAAGCAGGGCTCAGAGTGGACGTGGAATGTGACCGCTGAAGCCAGCATCTCATAGAGACAATTAAGCCCCCAGATGTCTGTGGGCCTCCCTGACAGCCGTCAGGCCCACTGCAGGAGCTTGGAGGAGCGGAGTTTTCTCCTGCCTTCCCCAGGAAGGAGACACCTCGGCCATTTTGGACGCCTCCTCCCCTAGCTGGCTAAACAGCAGGCGCTTCCCCAGCGCGGGAGCTGCGGCACAGCCAAGGCGCCCTCCAGCAGCATTATGTGGGCATGACAGAGGGCTTAGGGCATCATGACTTAGGGTCACTTTGTTCACAGTGTCACCACAGTTCCATGCTTCATAACCTGAGAGTCATTAGTAAGATTAAAGGTTATATTGAGTATGTATCTTTATAGGTAACTGTAAGATTATATACGATTATATGAAGGAATAACTATGTGCCTACCTTTCTAATTTTCTTCTAAATCAGTATTTATCTGGGAACAGGCTGAGGCTCCAGACCCTTGCCAGGGCACTTTCAGGTTTCCCCCTACATATATTAAGGAAAACAAAAGAATGGGAAAATTTCTCATAAGAAACAAGAGAGAGCAGGCGTGAATAGAACTTTAACACGCCAAAAGAAAAAAAATTGTTCACTCAGAATTCTGTATCCTGTAAAAATCTACTTCAAAAGAGGAAGAGGAGCCGGGTGTGTTGGCTCACACCTGTAACCCCAGCGGTTCGACACCACCCTGACCAACATGGAGAAACCTCGTCTCTACTTAAAAGTGCAAAAATTAGCCAGGCGTGGTGGCACGCGCTTGTAGTCCCAGCTACTCGGGGGGCTGAGGCAGGAGAATCGCTTGAACCCGGGATGCAGATGTTGCGGTGAGCCAAGATCGCGCTGCTGCACTCCAGCCTGGGCAACAAGAGGGAGACTCCATCTCAAAAGAAGAAAAGAAAGAAAGAAAGAAATAGGCTGTTGAGCCACAAAAAGATATGGAGCTGCCTGAAATGAATATGGAAGAGGCCGGCCTCAAAGACTACACAGTGTCCGTGTCCACCACAGAACGTCCTCGTCAAACTGCTCAAAACCAGCGGGAATGAAACATCGTCAAAGCTGGCAGAGAAAAAACCAAGAGAGGACTGAAGGTTTCCCGCGGGAGGTAGGGCGAGCCAGAAGACAGAACAGCTTCCCAGTTGGAAGGAAAATGTAAACCAGGGCTGGGCATGGTGGCTCATGCCTGTTAACCCAGCACTTTGGAAGGGCAAGCCAGGTCAATCACCTGAGGTCAGGAGTTGGAGACCAGCCTGTCCAACATGGTGAAACCCTGTCTCTACCAAAAATACAAAAAATAGCTGGGCATGGTGGCGGACACCTGTCATCCCAGCTACTCCAGAGGCTGAGGCAGGAGAACTGCTTGAACCTGGGGGGCAGAAGTTGCAGGGAGTTGGGATCGTGCCATTGCACTTGAGCCTGGGTGATGAAGGGAGACCCCATTTCAAAAAAAAAGATGCTATACTGAAAACCATAACATTGCTAAGATTAAAGGTCTTACCAGAGAGGTAAAAACCCACAGAGTGGAATATCAATTCTCCCCAAATTAAAGATTCAATGCAAGCCTAATCAAAACCCTAGCAAATATTTTTGAAGCAACTGACAAGTTGTATATCTACCTAAGTTTTAAGATTAAAACTTGTCAGGGCTGGATATGGTGGCTCACACCTGTAATCCCAGCAATTTGGGAGGCCGAGGCAGGAGGATCACTTGAGATCAGAAGTTTGAGACCAGCCTAGCTAACATGGTGAAACACCAATTCTGCTAAAAGTAAAAAAAAATTAGCTGGGCGTGGTGGCACATGCCTGTAATCCCAGCTACTCAGGAGGCTGAGGCAGGAGAACCACTTGAATCCGGGAGGTGCAGGTCATGGTGAGCTGAGATTGCACCATTGCATTCCAGCCTGGGCAACAAGAGCAAAACTCTGTCTCTAAAATAAATAAATAAATAATAAAACCTGTCAGTTGCCGAAAAAATAATTTTACTCTTAAACTTATATACATACAATGAAAACTTACAAAGCTGGAAGACTTGCACCACCTTGGATTTACGTGTGACGTGGAACAATTGCAACAGTGTGTCATGACTCAGGGTGAGAGAAGGGAGACACTGTACAGACACTTGATTTATCACAAAGGCATCGCTGCAACTCAGTGGGGGAGAGAATGGACTTTTTTTTTCTTTTGGAGACAGAGCCACAGCGCCTGGCCACAGACTTCTCAATGTGTGGTGCTGGAGCATTTGCATATCCATATGGGAAAACAGTTCCCTAACCCACACTTCATACCATCTAGCACCATACACAAAAATTCATTTATTTTTTTATTTTTCTGAGATGGAGTCTCACTCTGTGGCCCAGGCTGGAGCGCAGTGGTGCAATCTCAGCTCGCTGCAACATCCACCTTGTGGTTCAAGTGATTCTCTTGTCTCAGCCTCCCATGTATCTTGGACTACAGTCAAGCGCCATCACGCTTGCCTAATTTTTTTATTTGTAGTAGAGACAGGGTTACACCATGTTGGACATGCTGGTCGCAAACTCCCGACCGCAAGTGATCCACCTGCCTCGGCCTCCCAAAGTGCTGGGATTACAGGGTGAGCCACAGCCTTCTCCACCATACAGCAAAATTTAAATTAAGTTGGATAACAGCCTTAAATGTGAAAGGAAACCAATAAATCTTCTAGAATGAAACGTGGAAGAATATCTTCAAGATCCTGAAGGTAAGCAAAGACTCTTAAATAGGACAAAAACACGTTACTTTTAAAATGCAGATCGGTAAGCTGGACTTTACTGAAGACACCACCAAGAGAGTCAACGGGCAAGCCACAAACTGGAGCACACAGCAGCAGTGCTCAAAGCCCACAGAGGACTCGCTTCTAGAACGCATAAGTCACTCCACAAATCAGAGAGAAAGATCACCCAAGTCAGAAACGGGGAAAGCTTTGGGCACGCGCAAAGAGAATATCCAAATGGCGAGCACACTCTCCAGGGAAATGCCAATGAAAGACACAACGCGACAAGAGTCCATCTCAACTCAGGCAAGTTCACCCTCGGGGTCAAACGCCGAGAATGTAAGCAACTCCCACAAATCATGAGTGAGAAACTCAGACAGCACGTGTGACCCCAGCCCACGACTACCATGCGACTCCCTGCTGTCCACCGAGGACTGAGCGCTCTATCGACAAACCAGGCACAAGGGCATTCATGGCCCACAAACGGACCCAACTGTGACAGCAGCCCACGGCAGGAAGGGTGGGCAAACGTGGCACCCAAACCAAGCACCACAGCGCAATACATGAGACACAAGCATGCAGATGACTCCAACAGCACAGATGTCACACGGCGTGGGAGTGACCGGCAGTGTCCCATGGCTGAAGCGGTGCTGGCTGCCAAGGACAGGGCACCCTCATGGGGTGAGTCAGAGTTGGGAAAGGGCCCTGATGACAGGCTCCGAGGCCAGGGCTCCACCTAGAGTGTGACTGCAGGTGCCTTTTCTGGGTGAGGGTCCCGTGTCCCCTCTGACCCTGCCTTCTGGATGTCCCAGCTTGGCTGCATCTGCCTCCCTCTGTCCTCCTCTCACACGCGTCCATCCCAGCTATGGAATCATCTTGGAGAAGGCTCTTGAGCTAGGAGCACCAGCCCAGGGCCTACAAGGGCTCCAGGGAAAGACAAGACCCAAGTCAGTGGGCACGTGAGTCCATGCCTGGAAGGGGCCAGAGCGACTTGGTTCTGAACTCTAGTGGGAAAAAGACGAAGATCAGGTCCAGGACAGGGAGTGCCCTGCAGAGGCTGGGAGCCAGGCAGGGGAAGCCACACGACAAACAGCAGGTCTCTCCGGAGAACCCATCTGACCCGGGGCTCCTGAGAAGGTGCCTCAGGGCAGAGAGCCGACGAAGGCAGCGGCCCCGGCTTGGGGGAGGTGGCTGGAGTCAAGTGCAGGCAGGATGGACAGCCAGGGATCAGCCTTGCAGCCGGGATTAGCTTTACAGCCAGGGATCAGCTTTGCAGCCAGGGATCAGCCTCGCAGCCGGGATCAGCCTTGCAGCGGGGGATCAGCCTTGCAGCCGGGGGTCAGCCTTGCAGCCGGGGCTCAGCCTTGCAGTGGGGGATCAGCCTGGCAACTGCTCCTTTTACGCGACATTTATTGGATCACAGCCCTAACTAACCGCCAACATTGACCTGCTAATAAAACGCCTGTGAAACGAAGCGCAGTTCCCCACACAGAAGGGTCCCAGACGGAGCCCTGGCCCCTTGACACACCCAGGAGCGAAGCAGCCAACTAGACCCAATTTACACCACAGCTACCGGAATGCCTGCCCTCCCACATGAGACTCAGCGCAAGAACTCTGGCAATCCAAAAAGACCACGTGTCCCCTCAGAAGACCCTGGCCTGCGGAGGGACGTGAGGTGCAGCCGCGACCCCCGCTCAGTCACAAACATCTGAGCTGGGGAAAACCAAGTGACGAAAACCGCGAAGCGTCTGCGCGCTGGACGATTCCAGTCGGAAGCGAAAAAGCCAGGCCCCTCCCCAAGTCCCTGAGCCTGGAACCGGGTTGTGCCCTTGACTAACAGGCAAGGCTCCACCCTACTCCCCGCCCCTTTAGCACCC
>NW_022440685.1:0-4057 GCF_009761245.1 Sapajus apella
ACACACAGCAGAGCAGTTTGAAAGAGACGTTACTCCTGTGGTTCAGACGTGATCTTACCGCTAATTCTTATGTGATTGTATATGGCTGCAAATTACTCTTTCTAGATTCTCCTCAGAAAGGGTTTCTGAACGTCTACATTCACCCCTCTGTTTACCTATGTAAGTTGAATATACTCCTTGACAATCATTTTGCTAGATAACTCCGTTTTTTTAATAGGGCCATAATTCTATTTACACACTATACTCCCATTCTCCCAGGAGTATCCAAACGCAGCTTTCAGAAGAAACCAGTTTCTAACTCGCTGAATCTAAACATAGATGCAACGTCCTAAGGTGAACGAACACACAGCAGAGCAGTTTGAAAGACACGTTTCTCCTGTGGATAGACGCGATCATATCGCTAAGTCTTATGTGATTCTATATGGCTGGAAATATCTCTTTCTTTTTTTTTCCCATTTATTTATTTTATTGCATTTTAGGTTTTGGGGTACATGTGAAGAACATGCAAAATTGTTGCATAGGAACATACGTGGCAGTGTGATTTGCTGCCTTCCTCCCCATCACCTACATCTGGCATTTCTCCCCATGCTATTCCGCCCCAGCTCCCCACCCCCCACCGTCCCTCCCCTATTTCCCCCCAACTGACCCCAGTGTGTAGTGCTCCCCTCCCTGTGTCCATGTGCTCTCATCGTACAACACCCGCCTATGAGTGAGAACATGCGGTGTTTGATCTTCTGCTCCTCTGTCAGTTTGCTGAGAATGATGGTTTCCAGGTTCATCCACGTCCCCACAAAGGACCCAAACTCATCGTTTTTGATGGCTGCATAATATTCCATGGTGTATATGTGCCACATTTTCCCTATCCAGTCTATCGTCGATGGGCATTTGGGTTGGTTCCAGGTCCTTGCTATTGTAAACAGTGCTGCAATGAACATTCGTGTACACGTGTCCTTATAGTAGAATGATTTGTAATCCTTTGGATATATACCCACTAATGGGATTGCTGGGTCAAATGGAATTTCTATTTCTATGTCCTTGAGGAATCGCCACACTGTCTTCCACAATGGTTGAACTAATTTACACTCCCACCAACAGTGCAAAAGTGTTCCTACTTCTCCACATCCTCTCCAGCATCTGCTGTCTCCAGATTTTTTAATGTTCGCCATTCTTACCGGCGTGAGATGGTATCTCAATGTAGTTTTGATTTGCATTTCTCTTATGACCAGTGATGATGAGCATTTTTTCATATGTTTGTTGGCCTCACGTATGTCTTCTTTTGAGAAGTGTCTGTTCATATCCTTTGCCCACTTTTGAATGGGCTTGCTAGTTTTTTTCTTGTAAATCTGTTTTAGTTCTTTGTAAATTTTGGATATCAGCCCTTTGTCAGATGGGTAAACTGCAAAAATTTTTTTCCCAATCTGTTGGTTGCCGATTCACTCTAATGATTGTTTCTTTTGCTGTGCAGAAGCTGTGGAGTTTGATTAGGTCCCATTTGTCTATTTTGGCTTTTGTTGTCAATGCGTTTGGCGTTTTGGTCATGAAGTCCTTGCCTACACCTACGTCCTGAATGGTTTTGTCTAGATTTTCTTCTAGGGTTTTTATGGTGTTAGGTCTTATGTTTAAGTCTTTAATCCATCTGGAGTTAATTTTCGTGTAAGGTGTCAGGAAGGGGTCCAGTTTCTGCTTTCTGCACATGGCTAGCCAGCTTTCCCAACACCATTTATTGAACAGGGAATCCTTTCCCCATTGCTTGTTTTGTCTGGTTTGTCAAAGATCAGATGGTTGTAGATATGTTGTGTTGCCTCCGAGACCTCTGTTCTGTTCCATTGGTCTATATCTCTGTTTTGGTACCAATACCATGCTGTTTTGATTACTGTAGCCTTGTAGTATAGTTTGAAGTCTGGTAGTGTGATGCCCCCTGCTTTGTTCTTTTTGCGTAGAATTGACTTGGCTATGTGGGCTCTCTTTTGGTTCCATATGAAGTTTAAGGTGATTTTTTCCAGTTCTGCAAAGAAGGTCATTGGTAGCTTGTTGGGGATAGCATTGAATGTGTAAATTACTTTGGGCAGTATGGCCATTTTCACGATATTGATTCTTCCTAACCATGAACATGGAATGTTTCTCCATCTGTTTGTGTCCTCTCTTATTTCGTTGAGCAGTGGCTTGTAGTTCTCCTTGAAGAGGTCCTTTACATTCCTTGTTAGTTGTATTCCTAGGTATTTTATTCTCTTTGTGGCAATTGTGAATGGAAGTTTGTTCTTGATTTGGCTCTCTTTAAGTCTGTTATTGGTGTATAGGAATGCATGTGATTTTTGCACATTGATTTTGTATCCTGAGACTTTGCTGAACTTGCTTATCAGTTTCAGGAGGTTTGGGGCTGAGACGATGGGGTCTTCTAGATATACAATCATGTCGTCTGCAAATAAAGACAATTTGACTTCCTCCTTACCTATTTGAATGCCCTTTATTTCTTTTTCTTGCCTGATTGCTCTGGCTAGAACTTCTAATACTATATTGAATAGCAGTGATGAGACCGGGCATCCTTGTCTGGTGCCACATTTCAAGGGGAATGCTTCCAGTTTTTGCCCATTCAGTATGATATTGGCTGTTGGTTTGTCATAAATAGCTTTTATTATTTTGAGATACGTTCCATTGATACCTAGCTTACTGAGTGTTTTTAGCATAAAGGGCTGTTGAATTTTGTCAAAGGCCTTCTCTGCATCAATTGAGATAATCATGTGGTTTTTGTCTTTGGTTCTGTTTATGTGGTGAATTACGTTTATAGACTTGTGTATGTTGAACCAGCCTTGCATCCCCGGGATGAAGCCTACTTGATCATGGTGGATAAGCTTTTTGATGTGCTGTTGCAATCGGCTTGTCAGTATTTTATTGAAGATTTTTGCATCTATGTTCATCATGGATATTGGCCTGTAGTTTTCTTTTCTTGTTGACTCTCTGCCGGGTTTTGGAATCAGGATGATGTTGGTCTCATAAAATGATTTGGGAAGAATTCCCTCTTTTTGTATTGTTTGGAATAGTTTCAGAAGAAATGGTACCAGCTCCTCTTTGTATGTCTGGTAGAATTCAGCTGTGAACCCATCTGGACCTGGGCTTTTTTTGGGTGGTAAGCTCTTAATTGCTGCCTCAACTTCAGACCTTGTTATGGGTCTGTTCAGGGTTTCGGCTTCTTCCTGGTTTAGGCTTGGCAGGAGGCAAGTGTCCAGGAATTTATCCATTTCTTCCAGGTTTATTAGCTTGTGTGCATAGAGTTGTTTGTAATAATCTCTGATGATGGTTTGAATTTCTGTGGAATCTGTGGTGATATCCCCTTGATCGTTTTTTATTGCATCAATTTGGTTATTCTCTCTTTTCTTTTTTATTAATCTGTCTAGTGGTCTGTCTATTTTGTTGATCTTTTGAAAAAACCAGCTCCTGGATTTATTGATTTTTTGAAGGGTTTTTTGCGTCTCTATCTCCTTCAGTTCTGCTCTGATCTTAGCTATTTCTTGTCTTCTGCTAGACTTTGAGTTTTTTTGATCTTGCTCCTCTAGCTCTTTCAGTTTTGACGATAGGGTGTCAATTTTTGATCTCTCCTTGCTTCTCATGTGGGCACTTATTGCTATATATTTTCCTCTAGAGACTGCTTTAAATGTGTCCCAGAGATTCTGGTGTTTTGTCTTCATTCTCGTTGGTTTCGAAGAACATCTTTATTTCTGCCTTCATTTCATTGTTTATCCAGTCAACATTCAAGAGCAAGTTGTTCAGTTTCCATGAAGCTGTGCGGTTCTGAGTTAGTTTTTGAATTCTGAATTCTAACTTGATTGCACTGTGGTCTGAGAGACTGTTTGTTATGATTTCCGTTCTTTTGCATTTGCTGAGGAGTGATTTACTCCCAATTATGTTGTCAATTTTAGAGTAGGTGTGATGTGGTGCTGAGAAGAATGTATATTCTGTGGCTTTGGGGTGGAGAGTTCTGTAAATGTCTATTAGGTTTGCTTGGTCCAGGTCTGAGTTCAAGTCCTGGATATCCTTGTTAATTTTCTGTCTGGTTGATCTG
>NW_022440685.1:4067-4775 GCF_009761245.1 Sapajus apella
CCTATCAAACGTAGATTAGGTCTTTTCACATAGTCCCACATTTCTTGGAGACTTTGTTCATTCCTTTTTACCCTTTTTTCTCCAGTCTTGCCTTCCCGTTTTATTTCATTGAGTTGATCTTCGACCTCTGATATCCTTTCTTCTGCTTGGTCCATTCGGCTGTTGATACTTGTGCATGCTTCACGAAGTTCTCGTGTTGCGTTTTTCAGCTCCATCAATTCATTTATATTCCTTTCTATTTTGTCCATTCTTGTTAGCATTTCGTCAAATCTTTTCTGAAGGTTCTTAGTTTCTTTGCATTTGGTTAGAACATGTTCTTTGAGTTCACAGAAGTTTCTTACTACCCACCTTCTGAAGTCTGATTCTGTCATTTCATCACACTCGTTCTCCATCCAACCTTCTTCCCTTGCTGGTGAGGAGTTGTGATCCCTTTTTGGAGGAGAGGTGTTCTGGTTTCGCGTGTTTTCATCCTTTTTGCGCTGGTTTCTTCCCATCTTTAAGGATTTATCCACATGTCGACTTTGTAGTTGCTGGCTTTCAGATTGGGTCTCAAATATTTCAGATTGACGTTCTGTTTGTTGATGGTGAGGTTATTTCTGTTTCTTGGTTTTCCTTTTGACAGTCTGGCCCCCCTGCTGTAGGTCTGCTGAGGTTCACTCCGGGCCCTGCTTGCCTGGGGTTCACCTGCAGCAGCTGCTGAACAGCAAG
>NW_022440685.1:4785-6625 GCF_009761245.1 Sapajus apella
TTTTTTTTTCCTTCAGACCTGCCCAGCCCAGCAAGGAGGCAGCCTAGACACTGTCGGCCTATAGCAGCTTTGCTGAGCTGCTGTGGGCTCCGCCCCGCTGCCAAGTGAACTTCCCTGCAGTCCTGTTTATATGGGTGTAGTTAGAACTGCTTTGGCGATGGTGGTCCGCCTCTGTTGGGGCGGAGTCTCTGCTGTGGCGGGTTGCCTTGGCAAGGGCGGGCTGCCTCAGCAATGGCGGGTTGCCTTGGCAACGGCGGGCTGCCTCGGTAATGGCAGACACCCCTCCCCGACAGAGCTGGACCGTCCCGGGTTCAGCTGCGCTTGCTGTGAAACTCTCAATCCAGAGTTTCTGGTTGCTGTTCTTTTGCGGGGGTGGGACCAGCCGAGCCTGATCGCCTGGCTCCCTGCCTCAGAGCCTTTTTTAAGTTGGTGTTCCAGTCGCCTGTTGAAGAGGCGCTGGGGTCTGTTTGTTTTCCCCTGCGGCCACTTACTGCACTGGCTTAAACAGCGGCACTGAGTTTTATGGCGCTTTTTTTTTTCTTTGTTTTGCCCTGGAATCTACTGTCCTGGTTCTCTGCTCAGTCCCCTTTTTGAACCAGCGTATGGGCGACTTCCTGTGGCTCCAATCGCCAGCCTAAGGGGCCCCCCGGACCAGTGTATTTTGTACGGAGAACGGCGGCTCCGGGGCGCCGACAGAGCAGCCGCGCGGGGCAAAGCAGCGGCACTGGCCGGCGTTGGCCGTCACAGCCGCGCTGGCCGAAACAGCCGCGCTGGTGACCGTGGAGCACCTCTGCCCGGGAATTTCCTAGACTGTGGGCAATAAAAACACGGCGTCCACTCACCCTCTGCGCTTTCACTGGGAGCTGCAATCCTGAGCTGTTCCTAAATGGCCATCTTGGATGTAGATCCGAAATATCTCTTTCTTGATTCTCCGAAGAAAGAGTTTCAGAACTGCAAAATTCACACGTCTCTTTTCCTCTGTAAGTTGAATATACACCTTGACAATCATTCTGCCAGATACCTCCGTTTTCGTTTTACACCCAGATATTCCTCCACACCCTATACTCCCATTCACTCAGGACTATCCAAACGCACCTTTTAGAAGAAACGTGTTTCTAACTCGCTAAATCTAAACATACATGAAACTTCCTAAGGTGAACGAACACACAGCAGAGCAGTTTGAAGGAGACGTTTCTCCTGTGGTTCAGATGCGAGCTATCGCTAACTGTTTTGTGCCTGCATATGGCTGGAAATATCTCTTTCTATGTTCTCCAAAGAAAGGGTTTCTGAACTGCTACATTCACACATCTCTTTAACTCTGTAAGTTGAATATAAACCTTGGCAATCATTCTGCTAGATAGCTCCGTTTCTGTTTTAGAGCCAGACATTTCTCATTACACCCTATACTCCCAATCACTCAGGAATATCCAAACGCAGCTTTTAGAATAAACGTGTTTCGAACTCGCTGGATCTAAACATACATGCAACTTCCTAAGGGGAATGAACACACAGCAGAGCAGTTTCAAAAGGTCGTTTCTTCTGAAGTTTAGACGCAATCATACTGCTAATTCTTACGTGCCTCTGTATGGCTGGAAATATCACTTTCAAGATTCTCCCAAGAAAGGGTTTCTGAAAGGCTACAATCACACCTCTGTTTAACTCTGTAATTTGAATACACACCTTGAAAATCATTCTGCTAGATAGATCCGTTTTTGTGTTAGAGCCAGATATTTCTCATTTCACCCTATACCCCCATTCACTCCAGAATACCCAAAAGCAGCTTTTAGAAGAAATGTTTCTACCTGGCTGAATCTAAACATAGATGTGACCTCCTAAGGTG
>NW_022440686.1:0-6622 GCF_009761245.1 Sapajus apella
AAGCTGGGACTGAGAGAAAAAAATAATCTTAATATTTAAGCAGTTAGCTTTTTAGAGGAAATGTATATCAGGAAACTGCTCTCATCAACAGGGCATTTAGCTGCTCCCCTAAGACACTCCACCCAACACCTCAGGCTAGACAGGGCCAGTGTGAGCATCTTGGGTCATACCCAGACAGTTGTAAAACACAGAACCAGAAAAATACAGAAGAGTGGCTGAGGACGCATCACCTTGCAAAGGTTTCAAAAAGGAAACTCATCTCAAAGATAATCTGTTAAGGTGTGTGTCTAGGCAAGATAAACAGAGAAGTGCAAAGACTTGCTACAGTAGAGTGTCAGGTGATTATTCTTTGCTTTTCTGTCATGTGAAATGTTCACAAACAGAAAAGTAAGAGCCAATCACCACTCTGTGCAACAAAAATAAATAATTAAAATATTGTGTCTGTTTTAAAACCAAATGAAGAACTAATAGTTGATAATGTTGTGACTTGGAGAGGGGTAATTGGCATTTGGGATTGTGAGACATAAATATAAAATTTAGAATATTTTTTTCTTTTCTTTCTTTTTTTTTTGAGACAGAGTCTTGCTCTGTCGCAAGGCTGGAGTGCAGTAGCGCCAACTTGACTCACTGCAACCACCGCCTCCAGGGTTTAAGGGATTCTCCTGCCTCAGCCTCCAGAGTAGCTGGGATTACAGATGTGCACCACACCAAGCCCAGCTAATTTTTGTGTTTTCAGTAGAGACACAGTTTCACCATGCTGGCCAGGATGCTCTCGATCTCCTGACCTTGTGATCTGTCTCCCAAAGTGCCGGGATTACAGTATAGGCATGAGCCACCTCACCCGGCCGGAAATCTAGAATTTTCTACAGGCCCTAGAACAGTTAGGCTGGGAGAACAAGTATGGATTTGGAGACCCTGCTTGACATATGTTTGAAAAATGCAGGAAAAACCAGCCCTGCTGTGGAGCATTAAAATAATTAAAGAGCTAGCAATATGACTAAAATGGCGATAGTGCCCTGGGATTCTACCTGAGGAAATTCAAGTAAGTCAAAGGAATTTCTTGTGAATTACTAACCTAGAGAAAAACAAAACTTAGGCTTAACCAATCACAAACTGCCAACAAAGCTCTGACTACATAACCAGGACACTTCCACCTGACGTGTGCAGATGCAATATGTAAGTATACTCAATAAAGTATTAAATTTGGTTTGCTTCCTCATGCTTCTTTCTTCCCCACGCCTTTTCTTCAAGTCCTACCTTTGAGACCACAAACAAACCATAGCTGGGCGCTCTCTGATTCATAAATTGCTGTTTAGGCAAATAAACGTTTGTATTAATTCATTCCTGCATTACTAAAAAGAGATACATCACACCATCACACTGAATAATTTATAAGAAAAGTGTTTTAACTGGTTCATATTTCCACAGGCTTTACAGAAAACAAACACTAGCATCTGCTTCTGGGAAAACTACAGGAAGCTTAAAATTATGGTGGAAGGCAAAGCAGGAGCTTCCAACTAGGGCAAGGGGGGTGAGGAGTGGTATACACTTTTTTTTGAGAAGAAGTCTTGCTCTGTTGCCCAGGCTGGAGTGCAGTGGCCTGATGACAGCTCACTGCAACCTCTGCCTCCCAAGTGCAAGCAATTCTCCTGCCTCAGCCTCCTGAGAAGCTAAAACTACAGGTGCATGTCACCATACCCGACTAATTTTTGTATTTTTAGTAGAGACCGTTTTTCACCATGTTGGCCAGGATGGTCTCCATCTCCTGACCTCATGATGGGGGGTGGTATACACTTTCAATGACAAAATCTCCCCAAAAAACTACTATTGAAGAGACAATACCAAGAGAGGTGGTGCTAAACTACTTATGATAAATCCACCCCCATTATCCATTCACCTCCCACCAGGTCCAACCTTCAACATTGAGGATTACATTTCAATTTGAGATTTTGGCTGGGAAACCCGTCCAAATTATATCACTGCTTAACTTTCTAAAGATGCCTCAACTTAGACTGGGGCAATGGCTCAGGCCTGTAATCCCAGCACTAACCGAGGCCAGAGGCGGGAGGACCATTTGAGCTCAGGAGTTCCAGACCAGCCTGAGCAACATAGCAATACTCCGTCTCTACAAAAATACAAAACTTAACCAAGCGTAGGCACACGCCTGCAGACCCAGCTACTTGGGGTCTGGGGTAGAACAATCACCTGGGCCCGGGAAGTGGAGGCTGCAGTGAGCCGTGATTATGCTAGTGCACTCCAGCCCGTGTGACAGAGTGAGACACCGTCCAAAAAAAAAAAAAAATCCTCAACTTTACTTTTAAGAGGAGAAAAGAGGGACTGGGGGCCCACAGACCATAATTTCTTCCCCGGAAAAACTCTGGACTCCAAGTGAGGACTCCTTCCTCTTATTCCCTCCAATCGTCCCCACACAATCTGAAGGAGACTCGGGGTTGCGGCACAGAGCTACCCAGAAAGGGCTCTGGGCTGGGGAGTATTTCGCTCCTAAGGATGGGTAAGACACTCGGGGTTGTGGCTGCTGGGTCAGCCCCTAATCTGCGACGGACAGAATGGAGGACCAAGCTGTGCCCGCAGGAACTCGGGTCTGCAGACTCCGGAGCTGACCACGAGGCCCAGATCCCACCGTAGCCTTTTCCCCCTTTCTCAGGACGCCCACCCCGCACACTCACCATTTTCCAGCCTCTGAAGGTTCCGGGGTCCTCCCTAGGGATCTCCCAGCACCCGCAGGTCACAGGGTAACAGGGGCTGTGGTAGCCTCACCTAGGCGCTCCTCGAGCACAGAAAACACAATAATGGACACAAGAACTGAACTCAGGAGACAAGACCCTTCCAGGTTGCAGAGGCCGCCTCTTCCTCTCTGGCTGCGAACCTGATTGGACAGTTTCATGCTGGCCTCACAGATTGGCTGGGACAGCAGGCTCCACCCCTTCAGGCCCTGAGTGACAGGAGACGTAACCACACCCTGGGCTGAATGAGGTGAGAGTGGCAGGTTTTCGGCTGCAGCGTTTTCAGAGATTCCTCCCTGTGCTGGGACCTGGCCCTGCCTGAGGGACATTTGCATTTAACCTTGCATGTATGATTATATCACCTTCTGAATTATATTTATGTGTGTAAATATGTAGGCACTTACACAGTACACATATGTTACTCGCAAATTAAAACAATACAATGACAATGATTTGGAAGTTTCAGATTCCATAACCTTCCTGGCTTCCGGTCTTCTGAGCAGGAAGCCTGAGCATTATAGAAGGCGGCAATGGGAGGTGGGAGCGGATCAGGATAGCGAACAGGGTGGGGATGGGGCAGAGACAGAGACCAAGCCAGGTGGGCTCCGAGGAGGGGCTGCGACAGGGTCTGGCATGCTGGAAGTGCTCCCACATCAAAGTGAATCTGGCAGACAAGGTGCATCTGCCACCGCTGACGGTACAGCCATGGGACAAGCTCTGCTACCTGCTTGCCCAGCCGGTGGCCAGAGCAGGAGCTCTTGGGAGCGCGCCTTCTACTACCATACAGCGGCTGGGCTGGATGACCATCCAGCAGTGCGCCCGCGCCTGCAGGAAGGCTGGTGCTGCTGCTCGTCAGCGACCCCTGGTATTCTGGGCTGGAGGAGGTAGAGCCAAGACCTAGGAAATCTGGGTACTGGACGAAGGAACAGTAGGGGTAGGAGGTACTTTGGGAAGGCACTTATTCCGTCTCCCTGGAGCCCAGACGTCACTCCAGGATCTGAGCTCACTGGCCTGCCTGGCTGATGAACACTGCTTGGGACATTCCTGCTGAAGCCCCAGCCCGTGACACTGACCTAGGACATTGCTGCTCCTGCCCAGCCTATCAGGAGGGAACCCTGAGCCTTCCATGTCTACTGTGTGATTTAGAAGCTGTTGCTCCCCTCTTGGGGCTCTGGTGCCCTATCTTCAGTGGGAAGCCCTGTGCCACCTTGGAAGTCTCCCATGGGCAGTCAGAAGGCATCACATACAGAGAGGACGGGAGAGGAATTCTGGGGCACCTTGTCTTTTGCCCAGGACATTCTCCTAGCCACACCTTTATCCAATCCGTGCCCCCTGCCTGGAGCACTTTTCAATCTCTTCTCTGCAGCTCCAATCCACCTGGGATTGCAGCCTCTTTCAGGAAGTCTTCTCAATTTTTTTTCCCCCAGCCTGATAGCACCTAGCCCTCTTTGAGGCCTCCACAAAGCCTTTAAGCAGCGAACAGCCTTGGCTGGGAGTGCAGCCCGTCCTGCCCAAACTCTCAAATGACTAAGGGTGGCGATGTGGTCATCCCAGGGCCTTCTTGGATCACTAACTGTGTCCCATCTCCACCTCCAAATACTTTCCCAGGAGGCACTTGTGCTCATCCTCTTGGAGGTTTCTTCCTTCCCCTTAAATCCTGATGCTTCACTGCTTGCATGGGGTCTTGGGCCTTGGGGGAAGGGGTCTAAATGGCTCTGGCCCAGTGGACGCGGATCTGGGAGTGGGGAACTGTGCCGAGGCGTGGGAATCATCACGGGGCACTGCAGGGGGTGTGTTGTGGGAATTCCAAGTGGAGACTTTCAGAAAACTACGCGGGGTATCTAAGCACTAAGATCACAGGTGTGAACCACCACACCCAGTCTAAGAACTGCTTTTAATGTTTTCCATATAATGTCTGTCTGCTGGCAACAAATTGCATCAGTTTTTATTTATCTGAAATGTCTTTATTTCACCTTTATTTCTAAAAGATACTGTTTTGGTCACACGATTCTTGGTGGATAGTTTTTTTCTTTGTACATTGGACAAAGAAGTTATAAAGGGAGTGGAAAGTTTCCAAGAGGACAAACAAATTGAGACCTAAGAATACTGACTGGATTAAGCGACAAGGTCATAGTAATGATGGCTGGTGATAGATTGGAGTAGGTTAGAGATAGCATAAATTTTTACAATTAAAGACAGTAGAAACAATGAGATGCTATCCTACAACAGTCAGAAGATCTATTATTATAATGCCAAAATCGAACAGATGTTGGTGAGGTTGTGGAGGAAAAGGAATGCTTACATACTGCTGATGAGAATGTAAATCAGTTTAGCCACTATAGAAAGCAGTTTGAAGGTGTCTCAAAAAACTTAAAACAGAACTACTATTTGACCCAGCAATCTCATTACTGGGTATATATTCAAAGAAATGCAAATTATTCTACCCAAAAGCCACATGCACAGACGTGTTCATTGCAATTGCTGTTCCCAGTAACAAATTCTCTCAGCACTTTTCACGTTTATTTTGCTGCTTTCTGACTCTCTATAGACTGTGGGTATTCCGATTTCACTTTTGTAAGTTATCTCTCTCACTTTTAGATTTCTTTCCCTTGCTTTTAGGAAGTTTGAACATTATTTCTATTAAGGATTTTTTGTCTCTTTTTTTTCTTTTTTTTTTTTAATTGCATTTTAGGTTTTTGGGTACATGTGAAGAACATGCAAGATTGTTGCATAGGTACACACATGGCAGTGTGATTTGCTGCCTTCCTCCCCTTCACCTGTATCTGGCATTTCTCCCCAGGCTATCTCTCCCCAACTCCCCACCCCCCACTGTCCCTCCCCTGTTTCCCCCCAACAGACCCCAGTGTGTGATGCTCCCCTCCCTGTGTCCATGTGTTCTATTTGGTCAACACCCGCCTATGAGTGAGAATATGCAGTGTTTGATTTTGTGTTCTTGTGTCAGTTTGCTGAGAATGATGATTCCCAGGTTCATCCATGTCCCTACAAAGTTTTTTTTTTTCATTTTTTCTCACCCCACCTTCCCCATCCAATAATTTTTTATCTCTTTTTGTAGCACTGTACTTTCAAATTCAAGGGCTTATATCTGGTTTGAACTTAGAAATGTGTAAATTAAAAAAAAAAAAAAAATGTGGTCGGGCACGGTGGCTCACGCCTGTAATCCTAGCACTTTGGGAGGCCGAGGTGGGTGGATCACCTGAGGTCAGGAGTTCAAGACCAGCCTGACCATCATGGTGAAACCCCATCTTTACTAAAAAAAAAAAAAAAAGAAAAGAAAAAGAAAAAAAATAATAATAAAATAAAATTTTAAAAATGTGTAAATTACCATTTATACTGTTACTTTTTTTATTGTATTGAAAAAATAGGCATGATTTACCCCTACTTATAGTTTTCATCTAGTTAAAACTATATTTATACTTTATAAAATTTTGTCTCTTTTTACAGTAGTTGGCTGTATTAATTATGCTCAATTTTCCAGTTCATTAGTTTTCTTATTATTTCAATTTAATTTATTGGTTAAATACACACACTGTGTGTTAACTTGATACACTTTTTTTGCTGTTGCTCAAATATACTTTTACCTTTTTTTTTCTTAGACAGTTTCACTCTGTCACCTAGGCTGTAGTGCAGTGGCCTTAAACTGGCTCACTGTAACCTCCACCTCTCTCTCTCAAGGGATCCTGCCACCTCACCCTCCGGAGTTGCTAAAACTGCAAGTGCATACTACCATGCTAATTTTTGCATTTTTTTTTTTTTTTTGAGACGGAGTTTCACTCATGTTACCCAGGTTGGAGTGCAATGGCGCGATCTCGGCTCACCGCAACCTCCGCCTCCTGGGTTCAGGCAATTCTCCTGCCTCA
>NW_022440687.1:0-6621 GCF_009761245.1 Sapajus apella
TGTCACCCAGGCTGGAGTGCAGTGGCAAGATACCAGCTCACTGAAACCTCCACCTGCTGGATTTAAGCAATCCTGCTTCAGCCTGTCAAGTAGCTGTTATTACAGGCATCCACCACCAGGCCTAGCTAATTTTTTTTTTTTTTATTTTTAGTAGAGATGGAGTTTTCACCATGTTGGCCAGGCTAGTCTCAAACTCCTGACCTCAAGTGACTCATCTTGCCTTGTCTTCCCAAAGTGCTGGGATTACGGGCATGAGCCACCGCACCCAGCCCCATGCCCCATTTAGTATATTTTTATTGGAAACTACTACATCCAGATACTAAACTTGACCAACGTCAAAAAGAAATGGACATGCAGTTAAAATAGCTTAATTGGATGTTATACTTCTGAGTATTTCCAACAAGATATTGAAAGCCCCAGAGGGGCGGGAGGCCGCCCCAAGGCAGGACACATGAGTGCAGACAGAAGCTAAGATCGCATTCATAATCAGCTTGGAGCCCTGCTGTGATTTGATTCCTGGAAATTGTATGCGGAATAGCATGGCAGATACCACTGCTTAGGCGGTGGTCATTTTCTCTTTTTCACTCATCAACCAAATTCTGGTTTCCTTCAGACATTCAGTGGCCATGAGCTTTAAGGGACTCTAGCCCTTTCCCAGGTCCACAAGACAGGAGAATAGATCTTGAATATTTCAAGCCAATCATGGTAAGTCAACCAATTTGCCAGCAATTGGTTCAGAAACAGGTATATGACACCATTCTGGCCAATGAAGGAAAGCCTGGGGGTGTGGCTCTGTGAAAATTTTCTCATTTTATAAATGAACCCAAGGAGGAGACACATGTTCTTTTCTTGCTCAGGGATTTGGATGTTACTTCGTGAAGACATGATGTTCAGAGTTGTGGCAGTCATCTTGCAACCATTAGGAACAATGCTATGTTTGGCCATATGCAAAGCTCAGTAGAACTTAGGTCTTGGATGATACCATTGACCCATTGTGACCCTCCCCAGCTCTTCCACCCTCAGGCATTTTATCATATAATTATTTTGTATACTGACCCTGTATTCTACAACCTTGTTAAATTCATTTATAAGATCCAGTGGTTGGTTGTTTTGTAGATTCCTAAACCTTTTCTATGCAAAGAATCAGGTCACCTGCAAATAGAGACAGGTTTTCTTCTTCCTTTCTGATCTTTATGCTTTTATTTATTTTTTCCTGCCTTATTGCAAGGGCTAGAAGTGCCAGTACGATGCTGAATAGAAGTGGCGAGAATATGCATTCTTGCCTTATTCATGATTTCATCTTTTCTTATTAGATTATACATTTATCATTGCTTAAATCAGTTGAATTGGGTTTTTTGCAAACTTCAATGCTTCCAGCTAAAAGCAGTGCATCAGACACAATGAGTGAAGGAAAGATTGATCTTAGAAGACTTGGTTATATCTAGGTTGGTGTTATCAGGGTTACAATTAAAATAGTAACATCTGCCGGGCACGGTGGCTCAAGCCTGTAATCCCAGCACTTTGGGAGGCCGAGGCGGGTGGATCATGAAGTCAAGAGATTGAGACCATCCTGGTCAACATGGTGAAACCCCATCTCTACTAAAACTACCAAAAATGAGCTGGGCATGGTGGCGCGTGCCTGTAATCCCAGCTACTCAGGAGGCTGAGGCAGGAGAATTGCCTGAACCCAGGAGGCGGAGGTTGCGGTGAGCCAAGATCGTGCCATTGCACTCCAGCCTGGGTAACAAGAGCGAAACTCCGTCTCAAAAAAAAAAAAAAAGTAACATCTTAGGCCAGGTGCAGTGGCTCATGCTTATAATCCAACACTTGGAGGGGTGGGGGACTAAGGCAGGAGGACTGCTTGAGACCAGGAGTTCATGACCAGCCTAGAAAACACAGTGAAACCTTGTCTCTAAAAAAAAAAAAAAGTTAGCCAGGCATGGCTGTGTGTGCTTGTAGTCCCAGCTACTCAGGAGGCTGAGGTGAGAGGATTGCCTGAGGCCAGGAGATTGAGGTTACAGTGAGCAGGATTGTGCCACAGCACTCCAGCCTGGGCTGCAGAGCGAGACCTCGCTCAAAACAAACAGACAAAAAACTAACATCTTCAATTACTTCTAACTGCTCATCTCTTAGGTTCCACTTGAATCATAGCTTCTTTGCTCCTGGGAGACCCATGCTATTCCCAGTGATGCTGTGAACAGGGATTCCAAGGGGCGGGGTGGTCTGGTGAGGCCTAAAATCTACATCCCACGAGAACTGGCTGCATCCCTCGCAGAACCTGCCACATATTTCTGCAACTTCCAGGAGGAAGGCTGGAATTTACTGAGCTTACCGATGCCAATTATCCAAAGAGGATGTGATCCAGACGCAAGATAAAGATCAAAAGGACTCAGCTGGGATTTGGCCTCTCCAAGTGGAAGGAATAAGATCTGCAATTGTCTCTGAAAATAAAAACCAAACAAAATCTCAGGCAATCATATACATGGCTCTTTGCTATTTATGAGCTTTCTTTCTTTCTTTTTTTTAACAAATGTTAAAAGATTTCTGTGTGGATCTCAGGTTCCAGCTTTCACACTGAAACTCAACATCGATGTCAGAGCACCTGCAAGATGAATGTGCTCCAGTGAGAGTTTTGGGAATGTTGGATGGTATTGGGGGCACCCACAGTTGCCGCCTGCTACCACGTGACTGCCTCAGGCCGGACGGATTGCCAGTGCTCCTCTGAGCAACCACTTGGAAGCTTTGCCAAAATATAAAGATGTCACATGAACAGAGGGCGCTTGGTTTTTTAACTGCAGTGGCCACCTTTCAGACGCCCGAGGCTTTGGAGTCCTCAGTTCCAAAAGCCACACAGCAGCTCTTAATCTGGAGAAAGGAAGGCACTTGGGGCAAAGTCATGTTCTTCCAAAACCTTCACATCAGTCTTTTATGGCTATTGAGTTTTAGAATGTTGGTGATTGTCATGTCGTTCACATCCTGACATTTTGGAGGAAGGGTGTCCAACTTTATTATTTAAAAACATTTTGGGGCCGGGCGCGGTGGCTCAAGCCTGTAATCCCAGCACTTTGGGAGGCCGAGGCGGGTGGATCACGAGGTCAAGAGATCGAGACCATCCTGGTCAACGTGGTGAAACCCCGTCTCTACTAAAAATACAAAAAATTAGCTGGGCATGGTGGCGCGTGCCTGTAGTCCCAGCTGCTCAGGAGGCTGAGGCAGGAGAATTGCCTGAACCCAGGAGGCGGAGGTTGCGGTGAGCCGAGATCGTGCCATTGCACTCCAGCCTGGGTAACAAGAGCGAAACTCCGTCTCAAAAAAAAAAAAAAAAAAAAGAAAACATTTTAAAATTTTAATTTAATGTAATTTAATTATGTCAAGAACACTTAACATGATATCTGGCCTCTTCACAAAATGTTAAGTATACATACAATATTGTTGACTATTAACTTTTTTTTTTGAGACAGGGTTTCTGTTACTCAGGCTGGAGTGCAGTTGTGTGATCACAGATCACTATAGGCTTGACCTCCTGGGCTCAAGCAATCCTCCCACCTCAGCCTCTCAAGTAGCTAGGACTATGGGTGCACGCCACCATGACTGGCTAATTTTTGATTTTTCCTTTTTTTATAGAGACAAGGTCTCTATAAAAGAGAAAAACTTTTCTTGCCCACGCTGGTCTCAAACTCCTGGACTCAAGCAATCCTCCTGCCTTGGCCTCCCAAAGTGCTGGGATTACAGGCATGAGCCACTGTGCCCAGGCTATGGTTAACTTTATAAATTATTATTTGTTGTGAACCACAGATAAATCATTTAAAATAATGGATCCAAGGGGTTTCTAAAGGGCAGCTTCCACAGCTGCCGACGCAGGCCTTCCACAGTGCTGGAGTGGAGGCTGTAATCAGCCTTGCCCTTCACCACTGGTTCTGGATCTGAGCAGAGCTGAGTTCTCACTGGCTGAGACTTCTTATGGTTCCACTGTTGCACATTCACAATATTACAGGCTATAGAAACTGCTCTCATAACAGAGGGAGCAGTTCTGATCTAGTGAATATCACTATGTGGCCAGCAATATTCTTTGAACAAAATAATAATAGTAAACCCCTAGATCACTCAGCATCTGTCCAAAATAGTCCAGACCTCTAGGATGAACAAGCGAATGAGTAGATTTTTTTTTTTTACTTGTGGTAAAATGTACATCACATAAAATTTAACCTTTTATACTGCAGTGTTACACTAAAGTGGCCACTAAGTGGTACATTTATACTAAAATATACTCTATACTAAAGGCCACTAAATGGTACCTTTAATTTTTATTTATTTTTGAGACAGAGTATTGCTCTGTGGCCCAGGCTGGAGTACAGTGATGTGGTCCCAGGTCACTAACTTCTGCTTCCTGGGTTCAACAGATTCTTGTGCCTCAGCCACCTGAATAGCTGGGATTACAGGTGTGTGCCACCACACCAATCTAATTTTTGTATTTTTAATAGAGACAGGGTTTTGCCATGATGGCCAGGCTGGTCTTGAACTCCTAGCTTCAAGTGATCCACCTGCCTCAGCTTCTCAAAGTGTTGGAATTACAGGCGTGAGCCTGGCCACATTTTTAAATGGTTTATTTTGTATTTTATGGATTTTGCCTCAATAAAAAGAAAAAGGACCTTAAATATTTACCATTTTAACTATTTGAAAGTGTACAATTCAGTGGGTACTAAGTCTATTCGCAATGTTGTGCAAACATCACCTCTATGTAGTTCCAGATCATTTTCATTACCCCATATTGAACTCCTGTACCCACTAAGCAGTTACTACCCTTTCCCTCCTGCCTCCAATCCCTGGCAACCACAAATCTGCTTTCTGTCTCTATGGATTTTCTTATTCTATATATTTTTTATAAATGGAATCACACAATATGTAGCCTTTTGAGTCCATCTTCTTTCTGTCAGCATAATGTTTTCAAAGTTCATCCATCTCGTAGCATGTATCAGTATTTCATTCCTTTTTAATAAGAAGGATTATTATTATTATTATTATTATTATTGAGACAGAGTCTTGCTCTGTCACCCAGCCTGGAGTGCAGTGGCACTATCTCTGCTCACTGCAACCTCCACCTCCCAGGTTCAAGTGATTCTCCTGGCTCAGCCTCCCAGGTAGCTGGGATTACAGGTGCCTTCCACCATGCCTGGCTAATTTTTGCATTTTTAGTAGAGACGGGGCTTCACCATGTTGGCCTGGCTGGTCTTGAACTCCTGATCTCAAAAGATCCACCCGCCTTGGCCTCCCAAAGTGCTGGGATTACAGCCATGAGCCACTGCGCCTGGCCAAGAAGGAATATTATTGTATAATGATAAGAATGCATATTGCATGACATGGGTATCCCTCATTTTTATTATCCATTCATGAGTTAATGGATATTTGGGTTGTTTTCACCTTTTGGCTGTGAATGTTTGTGGTGAAGGCAAAAACCCCTGTTTTCAATTTTTGGGGGCATATATGTAATTATGTTTAACCACAGTGCCTGCATAATTTTGCATTCCTACCAGCAGTACATGGGGGCTCCAATTTCCACACCTTTGTCAATACTAGTTCTTTTCCTTTAAAAAAAAAATTATAGCCATCCTAGTGGGTGAGTAAAATACTTTCTGTTGGCCAGGTTCGGTGGCTCATAATCCCAACACTTTGGGAGGCCAAGGCAGTCGGATTGCTTGAGTTCAGGAGTTCAAGACCAGCCTGGGCAACATGGTGAAAACTTGTCTCTACAAAAAATTAGCCAGGTGTGGTGGTGCATGCCTGTGGTCCCAGCTACTTGGGAGGCTGAGGTAGGAGGATTGCTTGATCCCAGGAAGTTGAGGCTGCAGTGAGCTGTGATAGCACCATTGCACGCCAGGCTGAGCAGCCAGAGTGACACCCTGTCTCACAAAAACAAAAACCCTTCAACTTGCTGTCTAAACTTCTTCTCCCCCACCTCTCTCCCAATTTCTCAAGGAACTAATATAATTTGCACAATAATTTTTTAAGCTCCCTCTGGTTTAGTCTATCAGTTGTGATTCTTTTGGTTGCAAATAACAGAAAACCAACTCAAACCAGGTCAAACAATAAATGCCAGTTTCAGAGACATTTCTGGTGTGGTTTGACCAAGATTCCAGCTGTTTCTCTGCAGTTCTCCTGGCATTGTCTTCTCTGTAAGTTGGATTCATCCACAAACCGGCTTTCTCCAGGGCTTTAAGTAGTTGTCAACAACACACAAGGTTACAAACTTCCTTATTCACATCTAAGGAGGACGAGACACTACCCTTAATTGATGAATACAAATCCTAACTCCACTGACTGGACCAGTCTTGAACCAGTTCCACAAATTGTAAATCACTGGGCTGATTCGCTTAGGCTAGGCCTGGGATACTTGAACCAGTCAAGGGCAAGTTTGATGGAAACACCCTGATAAACTTGGACCCATCAAGTCTCACACTTGGATTTGAGATTAGGTCAATTCCATCCACCATGGCTTTTAGACAATGAGGGAAAAAGAAATAAATGTTGGGGAAGCAATTGTAATGTCCACTCTACTACTATTTGCTTTGTTAGAGGATTTGGTGAAAAGAAGTCCATTTGGTAGAATCTTTTTTTTTTTTTTTT
>NW_022440688.1:0-6621 GCF_009761245.1 Sapajus apella
ATTCCCCAGTCCCTGGTCCTGCCCTCCCCCTCCCTCATTCACTGAGCGGGCATCAGCAGGCTCCCATCTGTGTGCTCCTGGCCTCCCACCAAATGCTCTGTCCCCTTCTCCCCTATTTGTTCAGGCTGAAGCTATGTGCATAGTTGGGATGAGGGCTGTGTTGTCTCGCCTTCCTTTTTGAGGAGAATTGTGTATGTACTCTTGTCACTCCTTAGCCTTGTACTCATGGCTGGATTAGAGTGAGTGGGTGCAGGTGAGTGTAGGCAGCTCTGATGCTCCAGCTCCCACCCACGGGCACCATGACTCCTGTGAAGACCCAGCACTCCCTGGTAAATCAGACGTATGCCGTGCCCCTCATCCAGCCAGACCTGCGGCGAGAGGAGGCCATCCAGCAGATGGTGGATGCCCTGCAGTACCTGCAGAAGGTCTCTGGAGACATCTTCAGCAGGTGTGTGCTGCCACTCACCTCCTCCTGATCAGAGGACCATCCCCATCCTGGGCAGTCCCAGCAACATACCCTCTGGGAGCAGCCCCTTAGGGGAAATCCTGGTCCTGAGGGACCCATCCAGCTTCCTTGTGTGGGAGGGGCTGAGGTAAGAGCCCAGCTTGGAAGGTTTTGCTCCTGAGAGTCTGAGAGCTCACTCGCTTCCACCCCACTTAGCCTCCTGGTTTCCTATGGTGGCTCTGCTCTCCTAACTCATTCTCTTTCTCCCATTTGGGGGGTATATTTCTTCACTTTTTCCTGTAGCCAGCAAATACGTACCCAATAGTGTTTGTGTGCAAGGCATTGTAAGAATCTCTATAGATCCAGCCATGGATAAGGCAGCATCTCTGTCCAACTGCAGTGCACATGCTGGCAGGAGAGAAAGACCTGATAACCAATGCATGATTAGTTCTTTAATAACAGTTGTGACAAGGCCTGTTGATAATATTTGGTAATCACTGTTATTTATATAGCATTAACCATGCACCACCATTGATTTGAGTGCATTAACTCATTTAGTCCTTGCCACACTTTATGAGCAGTCACTGCTGTCATCTCCATTTTATAGATGAGGAAACTGAGGCACAGAAAGGCTGAGAGACCTGGGCAAGTGACAGAGCCAGGATTCAAAGCCACAGATCATGGCCCCAGGTCCTGTGGGTTATTACAGCCTCTGTGGAGGGGAGATAGGGTGCTGCAAGGCTTGTCCTGGCTTGGTCTTGGGTCAGGTAGACCTGGCTTGATCTCGGGTCAGGGAAGGGGGATGTGAGGAAATGACATTTGTGGTAAAGTCTGAGGGTTCAGTTGGGTAGGTCAGGAAGAAAATTCCAGAAAGAAGGAAGCACATGAACTGCAGCCCAGAGGTAGAGGACCTAAAAGAAAGCCAGCGTGGTTGGAGCATGAAGCGGCCATTGCGGGAGCCGAGTTGGAGGGCTGAGGCTGCTTGTATCAGCAGTGCTGACCTCGCATAGTCCTTGGGATCTGGTGAATTTTGACTCAGTGTTTATCTAATATGAGTGAGTGAGTGGTGTTTGCTGTTTCCTGGCAAAGGTCCCAGCGGTTGTTGGATGCACACGTCCTGTCTTTGGCCATGAACTACCTGAAATGAGGCTTGGTCTCCTTCCTGGGATCCCACACAGTGTCTCACATGGTGGACCCCAGTGGGAAGTATATGACTGCCAGATTCAGGTCCCTCTCATGGTCCAAGTCACCCCTGCCCTGCCCTTCCCTGATTGTTGCCAGACCTGGATCCCCTGATCCTTCACTGTGCAGCCTCCACTTCTGTCACCAACTAGAAGCCTACCTCTTCCTGAATGACCTCACCCCTCTGACTCACCCCAACTTGCCCCCAGCTTGTCAAGAATGTCCTTGTAATCAAGGGGTCATGCACTGAAGTGGCTGAGGGGATCGTCTTGGAGCTAATGCCTTGGCTCAGATCCAGCTTTCCTGTTTGCTTCCTCTGTAACCTTGGGCAACTCAACCTCTGTAAGCCTTAATGTTCTCATCTGTGAAGTTGTGGTAATAATGGTAGCTTCCTGGTAGAATTATTTTAAAGACTAAATGAATGAAAACATGGAAAGAAAGGGAACAGTGCCTGGCACCTAGGAGGAATTCAGGAAATAAATGTTAGCTCTTCCCTGTTGATAATCTTGACCCATTCACTGGACTCGGTTGCCATTCGTGAACTTGTCATCAGCAGTTACTGAAATTGTTGGATGTACCTTTTGTGCTTATCGTAGTGATAAATGTGCCCAAGGGACGCCTAGGCAAGAGGATGCAGGTCTTTAAGAGCCATCAGCTCCAGATTATGGCTACCCCATGTTCAGTGCTTAGAATGGAGGCCAAAACCATTCCCTTAGAAACTGAGTTTCCTCACCAAGATGGGGATTGCATGGTTGCCCTTCTCTGAGGGAAGCCTTGGATTTTTGGTGTCTTTCCTTTCCTGTCCTGGTACTTGGCACCTTGTAGACAGTTGCATGTCCCCTGCCCAGTGATGGGATGAGGAGAGGGCAGGAAGGCATCTTCTGGGGAGTGGAGTGCTGCGTTCATTGAGTGTGGGATCCTCAAGTTGCTGGTGCAGCCCAGGAAGGGGAAGATGCTTCTCAGGAGCACTGGGCCTGAGTCCTGGCTCCCTCATGCGAGGTTCCAGGTCACTGCATCGATCTCTCCACCATGTGCTCTGCATTCATGCAGGATCTTTAAGAGACACTAATTATGTGGCTGACACTGTGTCCTCAAAGAGCTTAGGGGCTGGAATGGGAACATGTAGGGCGAGATTAATTGTTAATTGTGTAGCATGGACCATGTGGGCTTCTCAGTGTCTAGAAGGGAGAGAAATCGGTAAGAATTGGTGGCACACCTGTCAGAACTCCCCAAACTAAGCTAAGCAAAAGGTAACCAATCAGTAGAATGGCCTTTGTAGTTAGGGCCAAAATGACATCATCAGGCCTGGCTTTGCTTTCCTTCCTTGTCAGTTTGCTTCTTTGGGTCTGGCTGCATTCTCAGGCCATGCTCTTGTGGTGGCAAGGTGACTTGGCAGGGTCAGTTTCAACAGAAAAGAATGCTCTCTTATGTCCCTCACTTCCTCTAGAGGCGACACTCGCCTGGATTGGTCCTTGTGTCTGTCCCAGAATCCATTGCTGGGGCCAAGGGACTATGACATGCCACTTGGCTTAGACCAAGGAGCTCTTCAGACCACCCACCTGAAGCTCAGGGTGTAAGCCTGCAGGAGAGATGGATTCCCCAAAGGACACGGGGCCATTGCTTGAGTAAAGGGAAAATATGTGCTGGAGAGGAAAGCCACGTGCCTACTCCACATAGGACAGGCTCCTGGAGGAGGAGGGCAGGGTAGGGAGGTGGGCGTGCAGGCCTCCCTGATGGGGTCTGGAAATGGGGCCACAGGCTTGGAGAGAAGCCTGTGTGGCTTGGAACATGGTGTATGATGGTCTGCCAGGAAGGCCAGCCTGCACAGGGGCTGGAGGAGGGTAGTGGTTCTGCATGGGGAGCAGTCAGTGCTGCCTCTCCCTTGCATTCAGCTCACAGGGCATGAGAGGCTGATTTCCCACAAGCCTGTGGGCCAGGCCTCTGAATGGTGCCAAGGAGCTTTGCCTTGGTTCCTCCGTGTCCCCATGGGGCCATGGGAGGCTCCCTGGCAGTGTGTGGGGTAAAGTAATAAGTGAAAAGTTGGGATGAATGAGTTAGGGTCCATAGAGTACTCAGAAGAGGACTTAGGTTGATTTAGGAGTGTTAGGGAGCAGTGATTGGGTTTCAAGCAGGGCAGGGGTGAGACAGAAGAGTTGAGGAAGGTTCATCAGGCACCTGTCACAGAAGGGACATGAAGAGAGAGTGGATGCCAGGGACACTCAGAAGCTGTTGCTGTAGTCAGGATGTGGCAGGGATGAGACTGAAGACAGGGGACCTGCAAACAGGGAGGGCCGGGTGAGACATTCAGAGGAAACGGATGACAGGAAATGGTGACAGATAGGGAACAATGATGAAGGAAAGGGAGGAGTCAGTGATGAGTGGGAGTGGAGTGGGGAGCACCGACACCTCTCCTCCTCCACCTGCCCTTTTTCTGTGGCACTGGACAAACGTGGACTTTTTATTTTTCATGGGCTTTCTTGGTGAGGATGTGACCAGCTTTGACTCTCTCCCCTTACACATGCTCCTCTTGCTTATAAACCTCCTGCACAGATGAAACAGGTGGGCAGAAGAGAGCCCTCTCTTTCCCTCCCACCCCATCTCAGGCCCCAGCACAGCCCAGTCCCTGGCCTCACTGGTGCCGGTGCCCAGTGGTGCAGACAGGTGAATGCCTGGCAAATTAGCATTCCAGGCTGTGCTCTCTCCTCCTGCTCTGCAGCAGCTGGGAGTGTGCAGAGACTGAAGGGAATGACAAGCACCTCCCAGGCTGTCTTTAGCCGTGCCCCTTCCTGCTCCCTCTTTCTGCCTCTCCATCTGTCTCCTCTTCACCTGGGAGAAGCCAGGCCCCAAAAACATTGGGCCAGATATGTCACCTGCTTCCCATGACATAGATGACAAGGCAGGAGGGAGTTGGGATGGCACAGGGAAGAGGAAGGAACAGACTGTGTGTGTGGAAGTTTGGATGCTGTCATTTGCCATTGTCAGTCAGTCCCTGCCCAATCTCTTCACCCAAGAGGCCGTGCCACTGCCCAGCACCTTCCCCCTGGGAAGGGTGATTTTCTCTGCAAAGCTCTTGGTCCTTTCCTCCATCTCTTTCTTTTTCCTTTTCCCCACCTCTTCTTTTCTTCTCCTCTTCCTCATTTCCCCTTTCCCGTTGACCTGACTTCATCCTCCTCCCCTGTTCTTTCTACTGATCAGCACCTGGTGGCCCCCAAGGTTACACATTGCGCTAGATCATGGCATAATTAGCAAGTCATTCTTAATTACCCCGGAGTGGAGAAGATGAAGGTAAAGGCAAGAGCACAGGTTCAGGGTCTGCTTCCCTGGGGTCATGACAGGCAGGGGAGGAGAAGCAGTGAATTGGGAGTGGGTACTTCCTGCTTCTTCCTCCCCACAGCCTCCAGGGACTAGTGTGCTGATGGTGATGGGCGATCAGTTCCTTGTCACCTTCACAGGAATCACATGATGCAGAAGGGACCATTCCTATTTTTCAGTGGAAGAAGCTGAAGCATAGACCAGTGAGTGGCCTCCCCAGGGTCATTCTGCTGCTAAATAGACATGAAACCCAGGCCCGTGGGTTGCTGTGGTTATTGATGCTCATCTCTTACCCGGGAGGCCTGAGTCTCTTTGGGAGTGGATGTGTGTTGTCTGATTCATCTTTGACTCCCATGGCCCCCAGCACTGTGCTTTACAAATGGAATGCACTCAAGATACTGAACAGTAAGGGGTGGAGTCGGGAAACAGAAATCGAGGGTTGCTTGGAGATGGTCCTCTCCAGGGGAGATAGAGGAAGACAGACCCTTAGTGAGACCACGTGCAGAGCAGGCTGGGTGGGCTAGTTCTGTCCCTGATGCCCGCAGAGCAGCTTCCTCTCTCGTGCTGGGTGAGTGTGCCAGAGGGGATGGCTTCAGCACTGAGCTTGTAAACTGATCGACCTTGAAGTAGGCCACCAAGCCAAGGGTGTCTACACCAGGAATGGCAAACAAATGGCTCTCATGGCACCATTCCCCCACCCTCACGGTGGGCATTGTTCATCAATGCCCTGGCCCCAGTGAGGCCTATAGGCCTTCCCACCACAGCCTCCCGGACGATCCTGCCAATCCACAGAGAGATAGAAGACATGCTGCAAGATTTCTGACCCTGAATCTGCACTTGTCCTTGGCACCATGGCCTCTGACCATGAGATAATAGACAATCTGGAAGCTTTGTCAGCAAGCATGCCATTCCTTAGTCCCATAGGCTCCTGGTTAAAGAAAGAGCCCCAGGATCATGTCTTCTGCCTCCACCTCAGGGAGGATTCACCCTTGGAGCACCCTGGATGGTGCTTGTGAGGTGGAGCCTAGTTGCTCTGCAAAGTGATGCAGTTGTTTATTTTTTTAAATAGCGCAGAGCTCTGTTTCCTTGAAACTCTGCCCACTATTCCTGATAGAAGTTTACTCACTTCACCCAACAGCTCTTTTAATATTTTTGATATTTGAAGGGAATGATCATACTCTCAAGGTCATCTGATCTTCAGTCAGAACATCCTTCAGTTATCTTCATATGTCGGCAGTTTTTCAGTCGTCACCATCCTCATCACCCTCCTTGAGATGTTTGCTCATTTGTCACTTTCTCTTCAGCCAGCGGCTGTTATGCATCAGGCCCCATCCCAGGTGCTAGAGACATAGCAGTGAATGAGACAGAGGGCAGTCTGTACGGGAGGTCAGAGTCCTCTAACTGTGATCCAGTTTAAAGGGATGTGACTGTGGCTGAGACTGGTGCCTGGCATAGACTCATTCATGAGTCCAGGGCCCTGTTTTCTGTGGTGCCTCCAAGAGAGTGCGTGGTCCCTACTGAGTGGAAGAAGGATGAAGGACAGAAGAGGGACAGGGAGCTGTGTTCCCTAAGAGCTCATTGCCTTTTTATGCTGATTAACATGCTTTTAGCTTCTACTGAGCTTATAGTTAACAGAAGCTTCCAGGTCTTTCTTCACCTGAACTGTGTCTAAACCAAGTTCC
>NW_022440689.1:0-6618 GCF_009761245.1 Sapajus apella
AGGGAATTTTGAATAATCCACAAAAGTATGTTTAAAACTATGTTTTGGTAAATAACCTGGCCTAGATACAGATATTATCAGTATGTATTTGGGAAAACTTCTGATACGAGTAGAAGGAACACGCTCTCAAATACTGTGAACTAAGGAGGGAAGCCATGGGAATAGCAACATTAGATTTCTTTCTTGTGCATTTTCTTTCACATTTCCACAATTCCAGATTCACCTCAGATTCTGAAGTCTAGAGTTTAAAAGATAATTGATGGTGGAAAGACAGAAGCACAAGAGACGTTCCTATATTCTTCCAGTCAACACGAAGAGGGAAGTTAGGTATGCAGAATCTAATCAGAAATGCTGCATTTTACTCTATGAAAAAATAATAAATATAATAGCATGAACAAAGAATTAAAACTATAAATTATGGAATAAGTAGGCAAAGTATTTCTTGAACAACCTTACTATGCCAATTAGAAGGACACCATTCCGTAGGTGAATATGGACAGACCTTCACAGTAACAATATACTTGAGAAGAGATGTATGAAGCTGAGAACTTCTTTAACATTCTGCATATGGAAAATCGGAGATAGTCTACAGGAATGCTATCCATGCTAACAAATTCATCAAAATTGCAGAGTACAAGGTTAACACTCAAACGGCAGTTGTGTTAATATGCACTCAATATAAACAATCCAATAGTAAGATTACAAATGTAATTCCATGGATAACCTCTGAAATCGTTAGATACTTAAAAATAAATCCAACCAGTCAGATGAAATACTAGTAAGCTGGTAAGAACAGAATGTGACTGAAAGGAAGTAGAGAGGGTACAAATAAATGAAAAGGCATCCCATATTCACAGACAGGAAGACAAAACCTGACTAATACACGATAGTACAAAATGGTCCAAAGACACACAACAACTACTATCAAACTGGGAACAGCCATCTGTGCAGAAATGGAAAAGATAACCCAAAAGTTCTGATGAATTCTTATATGTCTCAAATAATCATAATAATGTTGAAAAAGAACAGCGTTGGAAGATACACATTCATGAGCCTGAAATCTACGAGAGGAAAAGATACAGAAATTCAGACAGCAGGGCCCTAGCATGGCGGCACCCGTAAAGATTGGAGATACGGAATAGAGAGCCCAAAATTCAATGCATGCATACACAGTCAACTGATCTTCAACAAAGGTGCCGAGAATACACAATGGGAAAAGGAAGGCCTCTTTAACAAATAATGGTAAAACTCCATATTCTCATTTGAATAAAGAAATTGAGCAGCGTGCTCAAGGTTGTGCTTCTTCCTCCATTTACAAGACACTGGAGCTCTGCATTGAGCCCAGAGCGAATCTTCACCCTCTCCCCCATAACCAGAGAGAGCCCTTGATATCTGAAGTAAACAGCAAGAACAGACAAATGAATGTGCTGCCATGAAACCTAACAGATCAGGTGAGGATCAGTTTCTCCCAAGCATCTGGGCACACTATGGAAGAACTGTTGTCTCCAGGATTAAGTAACTGCCATGACAGAACTGTGTCCCAAACCAAAGGCTTTAACATTTTGCAGTGGCAGAGGCAGAAAAGCGGTGTCCTCAGAAAGACCATCTTTAAATAATAAAGCAAGAAGAGGTGATCACAGCAGGGTGCTCACACCTCTCACCACTATGACATTAAACTGACAAGAACAAACCTCGTCCATGTTTTCTTTTTCTTCTCTTTCTACATGCTCCCTCAGCCTCCCAGGCAGAGGCAGAAGCTGAAGGCTCCTGGGAACCTGCTTTATTAGCTTCCACCTGTAATCTTGTTGCCTACCTGGAAAGGCATCTTCTTCACTGTTGAGATTTTCCAGTGTCCATTCTTCAGAACCACCAACATCAGAGTAAGTCAGAGAGAGGTGCACTCACTTGTACCTCAGCTGAAGCCACATCGGCTCACACATCCCCTGGCTGGTCCTCTGGGTTCACATGCATTCATACAGCCCCTCTGATCAGAGTTATACACTTGCAAAATTATTTGCTCTCCAATATTCTTTAGAATACTAGACCCCCAATATTCTTAACCAGAGCCCAGAATCAGGTTTCTATATATGAAAACCAGCAAGTCTGTTCCTCAGCAGGTGAGCTACTTCAGGGTACATACCATAACCAGGGAGCGATGAACTCTGCAATTAGACAAAAGAAGACGCTATGAGGATCAGACTAATTCTTCTGCACCCCTTAGCCCCCTCCCAGATCTGTTAGTCTCTTGATGACTTCAGAAAACTAGTTGTAAGACAATGGTTGAGTCAAAGGCCAAGAATCAAACATGCTAGTATAGAGGACACCTGTGGAAAAGAGAAGACCTTTTCCCACAGAATTTATCTATGCAGTTGGTTAACATTGGCAAATACACAGTGCCTAAACCAAAGAGGAAAACTGGTGTTGAGGAAAATTCCTCTGCCTTACAGTTGATAATGGATGCTGTCATTTACAAACATTCTAATATATCACGAATCCGATGGGAAGACACTCCCACTGAATTCCACCCCCACAAAGAGAATTGGACATGTCGTACATGATGTGCCTTCTCAGATTATCACAATTAACAGAAGGAACGGAATCAGGAAACAAACAATTCTTTTTTAATTTTGTTTTCTTTTGAAGTTTAAGTTCCAGGATGCATGTGCAGGACTGTGCAGGTTTATTACACAGGTAAACATGTGCTATGGTGCTTTGCTGCATGTATCAACCCATCACCTAGGTTTAAGCCCCGCATCCATTAGCTATTTATCCTGATGCTCTCCCTGCCCAATCCCCACCTGACAGGGCATTCTTTAGAGGACAAAAAAAGGGGTTCTTACCTCGTCATCATCCTCAGAGATGTTGTTCCTGGAATCCTCAGGAGGAGCTGGAGGGAGACAGAGTAAAAGTCAGTGCCCTGGTGGCTGGAGACTGTGAGTAACTCATGGAGCTTTGCTGCATGTGGCATATAGAGTGTGGGACTGAAGATTCTGAGACCGTCTCAGAGAAACAACTATGTTCAAATAGTACCGTGAGGGAGTCTCACCAGCTATCTTTCATCTTAGACAATGCCAATGCCTAATCATACGCTCACATTCCCAAATCCCAAGAGATGTTAACCAATCAAAACGCAAGGCTTAGATGTTTGCTGTGACATAGGCAGGAAAAACTGGTCTCCTGGGAAAAGTCATCATTAGATACCAGAGCAAGAAACGATGGTTACAAACACAGCCCACAAAGTCCACGGACACACATCCTCTCATCTCTATCTTATTAAAATACAACAGGAACAAGTCAGTCCTCTACACCTTTTTTTTTTTTTTTTGGTTCTGGCTTCATACCCCCCTTCCTAGGTTCCAAAGCAACAGGTTTAACCCAACTGCTCCCAGAAATACTCCTAGGGTATCATTTTTGTTTGTTTGTTTGTTTGAGACAGAGTCTTGCTCTGCCACCAGGCACGAGGCTGGAGGGCAGTGGCGGGATCTCAGCTCACTGCAACATCCGCCTCCTGGTTTCAAGCAATTCTCCTGCCTCAGCCTCCTGGGTAGCTGAGACTACAGGTGCACACCACCACGCCCAGCTAATTTTTATATTTTTAGTAGAGATGGCGTTTCACTATGTTGGCCAGGATGGTCTTGATCTCTTCACCTCGTGATCCGCCCACCTCAGCCTCCCAAAGTGTTGGGATTACAGGCGTGAGCCACTGTGCCCGGCCTAGGGTATCATTTTCTACCTGCACAAATTGTCCTATTGCAGCTTCCCTCATGGATGGCGTCCACTGGCCAATCTTTAGAGATACAAATCTCAGCAAGAAGTTATTTCAGAGAGTGACTCACCCACCCTCCTACTCCAGGTGAGGTCACACTGATTACATGAGATCACCCTGAGATTTCCTCAGTGTTCTCAGGCTCTCTCTAGGCTCTGTGGAGCCAGAGGTCTTCAACAAGGCATTGCTCACACTTTCCAGCCTTCAAGTGAGAAAGAGGAGCTGAAGGAATCACCTTTCCATTTTTCCTTCCACTGGCCCATTATAGGTGTCACCTCCAATCCCACAACCCTGAGATCCCAACTTTGATGTGCACGCTTTCAGTGAGATGAGTCCAACAATCAGACCCTGGGCCAGGCTCATGGCAGACATGCAAGACAGCATTCTGTGGGGATGGAAATGCTCTCTCCTGTACGGCTGCTGGGCCATTGCATGGTGGCTGTTGTGAGGAGGTTTTGAATATTTCATTGTATATATTGAAGTTTATTTAACTATAAAGAGACATGTATATGACAGAAGCACACTAGATGGGACAGCTCCAGAGATCCAGACATGAGGAAGACCTGACTCCCCTATCCTGGTGTTTTCTGCAGAATCGTTTGCTGCTGTGATCCTACCACACATTTACGGTTACTTCCTGGGCATCTGCACAAGGGCCAGACACTGTGTGGGGCTGGGGATATGACAGTGAGGACAACATCAGGTCCAGAGGGATTCCAGCAGGGACGCGCTTGCACCCAGTGGAAGAGCGTGGCCCTGCACACCCTGTATAGACTAGATCAGAGCAGCAGGAGCACAGGGTTAGTGGCGTCTCACTGTCCTCAGGAGCTCGCCCTCATCTCCAGGGACCCTGACTCAGAAGCTGGGCAGGCTCCAGGAAGAGAGCGGGGCTCAACAGGCTGGCCAGGCTGAGAAGAACACCTTTCCACACCTGCACTAGATTCCAGCCCAGGGGTGACCTAGAGCTCATCCCAGGGATGTGTTTGCTAAAACATCCATGGAGCCTAATATGTCCTTCCCAGGACGGAGCTCTGGGGTAAGGACAAATGAGGAAGACATGGCTACTGCCCTGCTAGTAAACACCCACAGCCAGGGTTCCTCTTTTTACCTGTGGGAAGACTATGACTTTGAGATGGAAGATTTGAAACCATTTCCAAAATAAGTGGAAACTGAGATGTTACGGATTCCACCCAAGAGTTGAAAGGATGACCTGGACTCTGGGATCAGTCCCCATCCCTTTGCTGAGATCACCCTGCACTGGAACTCATGTCCCTCACCACCTGCCCTGCTACTTGGGAGTGCTGCAGACGCCCAGGCCAAGAGCTGGGGGACTCTGTCCAGTTGAAAAGCATTTCTGGGCCAGAACACCCTTGGCCAACAGGGTCTACTGAAGAAACATTCCTCAGGAGACTTCCAGAAGAGGTGAAAAATAAAAACTTACCTGTCTCAGCCCCAAAAAGATCAGGCCTGGGACCTCTCTGTGTCTGGCCTGATCCTGAGGTCCATTCCTACTGACTCGTGTCCTGTCTGCTCTGTGTCAGAAAAATGGGGACCTGATTCCTGTTCTGCCCCTCTCAGCAATTTCTGCCGGTGTCATTGCCATCACCACACAAAGACATGGAAGACATGGGTCAGGAAGGAGCTCCTTTCTGAAGGCATTTAGAGTGATGTTCACACCAAGCTTTCGACAGAGAGGAAGGCCAAGTCCTACTCACTCCTCCTCAGAAGGGGTCTCATATCCTGCCTGGGCCCCGGTGATGATGCTGAACTGATGCCTCTAACATTGCAACCTTGACGTTCTCCTTTAACAACGTCCCAGATGTCCTCATTTTTCCCCTCTGATCCTCTAAATCATGTAGGTCTAGCACGAGGTTCTCTCTTGCTCTCTCCCTTGGAGCCCAATGAGCAGCTGTCCATGAATTCTGAGAACCTCAATGTCGGCAACACTGACATTTTCCTTGACTCGCACACAGAAGCACCCCTGCAGCACCACTGGGAAGCTTCATCTAGATTAAAGATGTCTAGGACAATGTGGTCATGAGAAAATCACTTCTGGGGTGAACAAGTGACATTGCCCGATGAAACGGTTTCATTCTTTTGTTCCATTGGAAAAATACTGACACATACAGGACAATCAAATTTGTCTGAAGAGCAATGCTTTTCCACAGAATGCATGCTCCAAAATAACCCCTCAAACCATCATGTGGACCACTTGATCCTCACCATGACCTAAAGCAGCTACCTTGGCTCTCTGTGTGTGAAGGATTTCAGACTGAAATAAAAACCTATTTCAACAGTAGCATCAATAGGCCATGATGGAGAATCTCCTGTCCCAGAGCCGAGTTCTTCATGGAGACATGTTTCTCACACCACGCCTCAGATCCTCATACCTATCAGGAACCTGAAGCCAGGGGGTTCTCCAGACACAAGCAAGCAAGAAAACCCCCTGACTCATCATGTAGATTTGTCATTAGGAAGAAAGTGGTATTAGAATATATACAATGTTAGCAAGGGGAACAACACACTATGGGGACTGCTGGGGGGGAAGTGGGAGGGAGAGCATCACAATAAGAGCTAATGTATGCGGGGCTTAATACCTAGGTGATGGGTTGACAGGTGCTGCAAACCATGCCACACTTTTACCTATGTAACCAGCCTGCATATCCTGCACATGTATCCCGGAAATTAAAATCAAATTGAAATTAAAAAAGAAATTGCCAGAATAGGCAAATCTAGAGAAACAGAAAGTAGATTAGCGGCTGCCGAGGGCCAGGGCTGTGGGGCTTGGGAAAAAAGAGAAGTGACTACTAATGGCTATGGGGTTTCTGTGAGGGGGAATGAAAGATTCTAAA
>NW_022440690.1:0-5850 GCF_009761245.1 Sapajus apella
GGCTGGAGTGCAGTGGTACAATCTTGGCTCACTGCAACCTCTGCCTCCTAAGTTCAAATGATTCCCTGCCTCAGCCTCCTGAGTAGCTGGGATTCCAAGCGTGCACAACCGTGCCTGGCTAATTTGTGTACCTTTTGGTAGAGATGGGGTTTCACCATCTTGGCCAGGCTGGTCTTGAACTCCTGATCTCAAGTGATCTGCTTGCCTCGGCCTCCCAAAGTGCTGGGATTACAGGTGTGAGCCACCGTGCCCGGCCTCATCCTGGATTTTCACCAAGCGCATCAGGATAGCCTGGTTGCCAGAGCAGACACCCAGCCAAAGCAGCTCTTGTCCAGGACAGGACGTGTCTGGGCTCAGGACCGGGGCGTCCCAGCGTGTGCTGACGTCAGGCAGGGCTGGACTTCGTCACACAGCAACAGCATCAGAGCACATTTCTGTCCCTCCATCTGTGTGGGGCAGAGACAGCCTGGGCAGCTCCTGGGAATCCTTCCCCCTCAGCAGGCCCAGCCAGAGACAGACCCTCAAGCCACGGTCCCAAAGCCACCTCTTTCTGGATTCGGGGGTCAGGAACTGATCATGGGGCGAGGGGCAGGCCTGGGCTGGAAGAGATTGTCTACAAGAAACTGGAGGTGCTGAAGTCAGAGGGGAGGGTGGATGGCAGGCAGAGCTGGGTCAAGGGCTCAAAGAGGCGATGCAGCCATGTGCCCACCGCACCACAGGGCCCGTACTGTGTCTTGACTTGCAGCAGGCTGCTGGTGAGGGGCTGTGGCCCAGTGCTGGCTGTGCCCCCTCCTTCCTGGCTGCACCTCTTCCTGGTAAACGACGCTCTTCCCTTTCCCAGTCCCTCTTTGCAGCATTTCTGCCCTTATGAGTCTGTACTCCCACTGCTGCAAAGAACTACCTGAGACCAGGTAATTTATAACGAAAACACTCACAGTTCCACGGGCTGTGCAGGAAGCATGGCTGGGAGACCTCGGGAAAGTCTCAAGGCGGAAGGCGAGGGTGGCGCAGGAATCGCTCACGTGGCCAGAGCAGGCGTGAGAGCGAAGAGGGAAGGGCGACACTTTTACACAACCAGAGCTCGCGAGAACCCACCATCACGAGGCCAGCAGTCGCCTCCCACCAGGCCCCTCCTCCAACACATGGCGCTTACAGTTCTCCTGCCTCAGCCTCCTGAGATTTGGGCGGGGACGCAGATCCCAACCACATCAAACCTGTGCCCTGCGGCCCCGCCTGGGTGGGTTCTGGCCCCCTGCGCTCGGCGTGCTCCCAGCTGGTCTCTATCACGAGGGCTGTGGTCACCAGCTTCTCCTTGCCGGCCGAGAGTGGCCTGAGTTTGTCCCCTCCAGCCCAGCGCAGGTGCCCAGGCAGCCCAGGCGCCCTGGACGTACCTTCTGGGGTGAGCCGCAGGCCACACACCGGAATCCACCCTGGGCCACCCCTCTGCACGCTGTCCACCCAGAAGCCTGGGCGTCATTACTTCTTTATTTACTTATTTCAGGACAGCTGAGTATGGCTTTATCCCAGAAGTGCTCATTCTGAACAATACTGAGAAAACAAAATTAATCTCTTCATCTTGACTTTATTAAAGTGAACAAATATTGCCTTTGTCAATTTTCAGATTCCCTAGTTTCAGCTATTTGTTGCAGAGGAAAAAACCTACTGCCACTTCCTATGGCATTTGGGGAAATTAGCTTTGAAGCCCCATCCTGGGAAACCCTGTGGCAGAGGGACCATGGGAGGCGGTGCCCACGGGTCTCTGCAGGTGGCGCTGCCTGCCCTGTCACCCACCTGTGTGCACCTGAGGTTGGGTCCTGAGGCCGCCCTGCACCCGGTGAGCCTTCCCACTGGACCCGTGGGCTGTGGCGTGCGGGCAGGCTGGGGGCAGGCGTCCCTGCAGCAGACGCAGGCAGAGCACGGGTGTTCCTCACTGACAGCTTGCTTCTTTTTTCTTTTTCTTCGAGACAGCCTTGCCATCGCCCAGGCTGGAGTGCAGTGGCGCGATCTCGGCTCACTGCAACCTCGGCCTCCCAGGTTCAAGTGATTCTCCTGCCTCAGCCTCCTGAGTAGCTGGGACTGCAGGCACTCACCACCACGCCCAGTTCATTTTTGTATTTTTTAGTAGAGATGGGGTTTTGCCATGTTGTCCAGGCTGGTCCTGAACTCCTGACCTCAGGTGATCTGCCCACCTCAGCCCCCTAAAGTGCTGGGATTACAGGCGTGAGCCACCGTGCCTGGTAGATAGTTGACATCTTTTGAGGCACAGTTTGTGTGTTGTTTTATTTTTTATTTACGATATGAAAATGCAGAACACATCACGAATTTCTGCGGCATCCTTGCGCAGAGGCCGTGCTGATCTCTGTGTCATTCTGATTTTACTACAGGGGCTGCTGAAGTGAGCACGCTGCTGTTTCTAAAAACAAAGTCCTTAAATTTTAGAAGTTAAATTTACAGAAAAACTATAAAGATAGGAAAGTTCCTACAGATATGTTTAAAAACATCAATGTTACTGCATGCATGTAAGATGTGTGTTGTGCCGTGCCGCTGTATATCCGCTGTAAATTGGTGCCCACCGCGGCGTGGGGGTGCACTGGTATCATGACCCCCAGTCCACCCATGCGGCAAATCAGGCTTTCCTCTGTTTTTACGGCTGAACAGTCGTCTCTCTCCATGTGATCATACACTCCACAGTCTCCTTACCCGTCCGGCCGCTGATGGACATGCAGGTGGTCCTGCACTTTGGCCACTGTGGGTAGTGCTTCGGTGGACAGGTGAGCGTGGACGCCTGGATGGGAGGTGAGCTCGATTCCTTTGGGTCCAGGCCCAGGGGAGGGACTGCTGGGTCCCGTAGCAGTTCTGTTTTCAATTTCTGAGGAATCGCCCTATTGTTTCCATGGTAGCTGAAGTGTCCATACGCCTTACACCCGCTTTCCTCTGTAATTAACGTTTGATCTTACCGTGGTGCGTCTGTCACAGTGAATGAACTGTAATGACACACAGTCACTAAGCACACTCTGCATGTTATTCAGCTTCCCTGAGTTTTTCCCTAACGTCTTCTTTTCTGTCCTGGGGCCCAGTCTGGGTCTCATGTGACATTCATTTATTTATTTATAAAATTTATTATTATCATTTGTATTTGAGACAGAGTTTTACTCTTGCCCAGCCTGGGGTGCAATGGTGCGATCTCAGCTCAATGCAACTTCCTCCTCCGGGACTCAAGCGATCCTCCCGCCTCAGCCTCCCGAGTAGCTGGGATTACAGGCTCCCGCCACCACGCCCGGCAATTTTTGTATTTTTAGTAGAGACAGGGTTTCGTCATGTTGTCCAGTTTGGTCTCAAACTCCTGACCTCAGGTGATCCTCCCACCTCAGCCTCCCAAAATGCTGGGATTACAGGTGTGAGCCACCACGCCCTGCTGTTATTATTTTTTTGAGATGAAATCTTGCTCTGTCATCCAGGCTGGAGTGCATTGGTGTGATCTCAGCTCACTGTGACCTCTGTCTCCCAGGTTCAAGCAATTCCCCTGCCTCAGCCTCCCAAGTAGCTGGGACTACAGGAGGGTGCCACTACACCTGGGTAATTTTTGTATTTTTAGCAGAGATGGGCTTTCACTATGTTGGCCAGGCTGGTCTTGAACTTCTGACTGGGTGATCTGCCCGCCTCGGCCTCCCAAAATGCTGGGATTATAGGCATGAGCCACCGTGCCTGGCCCTGGGCTCCTTGTACTGGAGAATGGAATTAGAACCTCCAAACCCAAATATCGAACAGAAAGAGGCTCTTTAAAGGAAAGTGATATTTATTTGGGGAATATGTGTGCCATAGTAAACTAGTGTATATTCAGGGAAGTAAAGGAATGAAAAGGATTTTAAAGGAAAATGAGGATGACACAGTTGTTTTGAAATGAGTATCCTTGGCTGCGAGGATGAATGGGCAGGTGATGCCAGTCCCGGGCTGGGCAGGCTTCCCTGCAGGAGGGTTTCTGTGCCAGGCTGTGGCTTTTGCAGCTTTCGTGGTAGTTCCTATCAGGCATACAAGGCTGAGGACCTGCCGTCATAATCTTCCCGGCTCTGTCAGGTGTTTTTTTTTACACTAATAACTCCATTTTGATTCTGACAACTTCCCTATTTCCCCCTTTTAAAAATATTTTTAAATTTAATAAAATAAAATAAAGATGGAGTCTCCCTATGTTGCCCAGGCTGGTCTTAAACTCCTGGGCTCAAGGGATCCTCCTGCCTTGGCCTCCCAAAATGTTGGGATTGCAGGTGTGAGTCACTGCGCCTGGCCAATTTCTTTCTTTCCTTCTTTCTTCCTCCCCTCCCCTCCCCTCCCCTCCCCTTCCCTCCCCGTCCCGTCCCTTCCCTTCCCTTCCCGTCCCTTCCTTCTCTCTCTTCTCTTCTCTTCCTCTTTTTTCTTTTCTTCTTCTTTCTTTTTGAGACAGGGCACTCTGTTGTCCAGCCTGGAGTGCAGTGGCGTGAATCACGGCTTACTGCGTGCTCCACCTCCCAGGCTCCAGCAACCGTCCCCACCTGTCTCGCAGGAGCTAGGACTCCAGGTGTGCACCGCCACACCCAGCTAATTTTTAAGGTTTTCTTTTTGCAGATGCAGGGGTCTCACTATATTGCCCAGGCTGGTCGTGAACTCCTGGCCTCAAAAGATCCTCCTGCCTCAGCCTCCCAAAGTGCTGGGACTACAGGCGTGAGCCACCGCCCCCCACCCCGTACTTGGGTTTTGATGTCCGGATTGCCGGTCTTTCCCCACACTGGGTGGTGTCTAGGAGTCAGTGTCAAAGCCCTTCAGACACGGTAGTTTTAGCCACAGCCGAGCGATAAGGGAGGCCTGGAGGGCGTGGTTCAGGGGCTCAGTCCATCTGGGGCCTGTTGCTGAGTCAGTCTTGTCTGCTTTGAGTCTCCTGCTGTGTCATCTCAACGTGCTGGGCCAGGAGATGCACTTCACTGAAATTTAACGATCAATAAACGCAAAGTTTAAAAAGAGGAAATACAAGGTAAAATTAATGGTAATGTGGCAATCCCAGTTTGCATAATGGCTTTGAGTCAAGAACTCAGGTGTAAAGGCCACCAACTGAATGAACCAGATGACCACAGGTTAGGTGAGGCCGGCTGCCACCCTGTGGCCTGTTTTCTTGCTTTTTCTTTTTTTTTTTTTTTTTGAGACAGAGTCTTGTTCTGTCACCCAGGCTGGAGTGCAGTGGTGCCATCTCGGCTCACCGCAACCTCCACCTCCCAGGTTCAAGCGATTCTCCTGTCTCAGCCTCCCGAGTAGCTGGAATTACAGGCATGTGCCCAGGTAATTTTTATATTTTTAGTAGAGACAGGGTTTCACCATGTTGGCCAGGATGGTCTTGATCTCTTGACCTCGTGATCCGCCCGCCTCGGCCTCCCAACGAGCCGGGATTACAGGCGTGAGCCACCGCGCCCGGCCTCCTATTTTTCTTATCTTGTGCCTGTGGGTCTCAGTTTTCCCAGAGGAGTTTCTCCAGGTGCAGCAGGTGTGTTGGCACAGCACAGCCATCTCCTTGTCTACCCAGCAGGACTCAGGGATCTCCTGGGTCAGGTCCCGTGGTGCTGGCGGAAGCAGCAGCCGCAGGTTGTGAGGGTTCAGTGACACCACTGTCCTGCCCTGTGGAAGAGGCGGGCACGAGCGTGGTGCTAACAGGAGTCCTGCTCTGACATCTGGGGAGGGCTGTCTACAGTGTGAAACGCCCGCTGGGCATCCTGGTTCGCAGTTCGAATGTCTCTGATGATGGCACTGGGGGTACAGTGAACTTTTTGTGCGGCCCACACATCAGACGCAAGGTTCCAATTTTAGCTGATAGGACTTCAGGAACAGAGA
>NW_022440690.1:5950-6612 GCF_009761245.1 Sapajus apella
ATGATGTACAGGACTGCAGTCTAACGGCAGGTATGTAAGAGCAATTCTTCAGAAACAGAACTTTTTTCCTTTCATTGGTCATATAGGAACCTCAGATTTTTAAAAAATTATTTTTTATGTTTCACCTTAAATTTTTTTTTTTCATAAGATGGGGTTTCACCATGTTGGTCAGGCTAGTCTTGAATTCCCGACCTCGTGATCCGCCTGCCTTGTCCTCCCAAAGTGCTGGGATTACAGGCGTGAGCCACCGCGCCCGGCCGTACATTTTCAAATATCACATTTTAGTCAACGTCTTGACCACGTGATGCTGGGTGCAGTGGCTCACACCTGTAATCCCAGCACTTTGGGAAGCTGAGGCAGGTGGATCACGAGATTAGGAGTTCAAGACCAGCCTGGCCAAGACGGTGAAGCCCTGTCTCTACCAAAAACTACAAAAATTAGCTGGGTGCAGTGTCAGGCGTGTGTGATCCCAGCTTCTCGGGAGGCCGAGGCAGGAGGGAGGCGGAGGTTGCAGTGACAAGATCCAGCCACTGCACTCTAGCCCGGGCGGCAGAGTGAGACCCAGTGTTGAAGAAAAATCCGTGGCTGGGTGTGGTGGCTCACACCTGTAATTCTAGCACTTTGGGAGGCCAAGGTGGGCGGAACACCTGAGGTCAGGAGTT
>NW_022440691.1:0-2855 GCF_009761245.1 Sapajus apella
GCATACATATATAATTTCAATGAAATGCCTATTTTACAAGATTTATGCTAAAATAACACATCCATGTAAACATATGTGTCATATCTTTTTTCTTGGGGTGTGGTTCACTCTAGGAAATCTGGTCACCTTAAAAACAAGGAAAGAATTAAGATTTGGAGACAATTTCAGTTTACAGCAGAACGTTTTCAAAAGTATAACTTTTTTTTTTTGAGATGGAGTTTCGCTCTTGTTACCCAGGCTGGAGTGCAATGGCGCGATCTCGGCTCACCGCAACCTCCATCTCCTGTGTTCAAGCAATTCTCCTGCCTCTGCCTCCCGAGTAGCTAGGACTACAGGCGTGCACCACCATGCCCAGCTAATTTTTGTATTTTTAGTAGAGACGGGGTTTCACCATGTTGACCAGGATGGTCTCGATCTCTTGACCTCGTGATCCACCCGCCTCAGCCTCCCAAAGTGCTGGGACTACAAGCGTAAGCCACCATACCCAGCAAAAACTATAACTTTTAAAAAAATTAAAATAGCAATTGATTGTATGTGAATCCGTTATTATAATGAATGTTTGTCATTGTTTTGCTTCCCACATTCCTTTTAGCCACAATACAACAAAAGCAAATATTTGCCCTTGGAAAAAATATTCAAAGGAAGACTGTAAAGGGAATTTGTGACCACAGTTATTCAATGTTTCATAATGGTGCTTTCTAATACTGAAAAGTTTAAAGGGATAGTCAAAGTTATTCCCCCAAAGATGCTTTAAAGAAATCGATGAAACTAGAGAAACAAAAGTGGCAGGACAATCAATGTGACTTTAGATGTCACTGTTGCTTGTGAGAAAAAGTAGTTTACCTTTAGAGGATCACTAAGAATTACTGGAAGCCCAGAATGTATCTGGAATGTATCTGAATTTAGTTGTCAATATCACTAGCAATGAATGTAATAAAAAGGGATCTGTGTTTTACTTGTGTAATACAAAACCAATGCAGTATTTAACGCTTTTAAAAAAAACAAATTCTACCTGAAATACAGTTGACAATATCAGAATCAAAATAAGCTTCCTGACCAGGCACGGTGGCTCACGCCTGTAATCCCAACACTTTGAGAGGCCAAAGCAGGCGAACACCTGAGTTCGGGAGCTCGAGACCCGCCTGACAAACACGAAGAAACCCCATCTCTACTAAAAATACAAAAATGACCCAGGCTTGGTAGTGCATGCCTGTAATCCCAGCTACCAGGGAGGATGCCACAAGACAATCACTTAAACCAGGCAAGTGTGGTGGGCCAAGATCACACCATTCCTCTGCCCTACTGTATATGTAAAAATGCAAATTCACTGAACCAGGCTAAATTGTATTCAGTGGAAGGCTGATCAAAAAATTCAAAAGAATGCAGCTTTGGTTTATCTACTTCTGACCTAGAACCACCCCCCACCCCACCTTCCTACTTCTAGTTGTTCCACCTCATGGAACCAAATGACTTTACATCTTACACATATTGATTGGTGTCTCATGTCTCTCTAAAATATATAAAAGCAAGCTCTACCCTGACCACCTTGGGCCCATGTTGTCAGGACCTCTTGAGGCTGTGTCATGGGCGTGTCCTTAACCTTGGCAAAATAAGCTTTCTGCTTGACTGAGACCTGACTCAGATATTTTGGGATCCCAATCTACAATGACCATGGTGTGACAGTTGACTACAGCCTTTAGCACAGAGATGAGCTATACAGGTATGTAGCCTGAAAGCAAGAAGCTATACCATATCACTTACGTGTGAAGTGGGCTACACCATCCAGTTTTTATAAGGACACTAGATGGTATTTGCACATAGATGAAATCACTCAGGACACATTTCTCAGAAAGTATTCACATTGTTATTTGATGTGTGACTGTGTTTTAAATGGTTAAAACCTAGCAGAAAAAAAGCAACTGAACTCCTATTACGGTTTAATAATATAGCTTAATAGAGTTAACATATTTCATCTAATCTAAGATGCTAATGATTAACAAACATTATTTTATGCACCATCACAAATAGGTGCCAATAAAACCGACTTTCTCAATAACAACAAAAATGTGAACTTACTTTTATTAATGTCAGTAAAGTAAAATGAAAATGAATTATGATTCTGATACACTAAAGCAAAAAAGGAAGAAGCCGTTAGCCTGAGGTCTTGCCTAAGCAAATGGAAACCAAACTTGGAGTCATTTAAACTGACTTAAAAACATTAACAAACCAACCAGTCACTGACAGAAAGCCTAGCTTCTAGTTGGCTGTATGATTAGGGATGCTGACGGAACCATCCCCCCAACTGGCAGTCGCCCAGCTGGAGCCAATGGGAAATCTCACTTTGCTGCCACCACTAAAAGCTCGAAACCCCAAGCCTTGTTTTCCGTTCTTGCGCTTCAGGCATGATTCATGAATCATTCCTTTGCTCAAACAAACTGTTTAAATTTATTTGGCCTAAAATTTTTCTAACCGATATAGCCTAACCCCTAACTGGTAACGCCCTAATCCTCACCCTAAACTGTAACCATATGTTAGTTTCTACGTTTGCACTGATATGTCAGTGTTGATTATTAAAACCGCTGTACTGGCAAGGCCGCGTGAGTAGTGCTGATTTTATAGTAACATTTTTGGACTGAGGCCTTGCATTAGCATTAGGTGTTTTCTGCCTGAGCACCGGGGTTATTGTATTCGTATTTTAGAGGTTATATCTGCCTTAGGAACGCTCCATTTGTCTTCTGAGGCTGTGGTGTGCACCCTAACCCTAACCCTAACCCTAACCCTAACCCTAACCCTAACCCTAACCCTAAACCCTAACCCTAACCCTAACCCCTAACCCTAACCCTAACCCCTAACCC
>NW_022440691.1:2865-6611 GCF_009761245.1 Sapajus apella
CCCTAACCCTAACCCTAACCCCTAACCCTAACCCTAACCCCTAACCCTAACCCTAACCCCTAACCCTAACCCTTACCCAATCCTTAAACCCTAACCCAACACTGCTTCAGACAATGTTACACGGTCCGGTCTATGTGTAAAATCATTTGATGTTTCTTCAAACAGTTGCAAATAGATTTGCTTTTTGACTCAGTGATTCTATTTCTCAGCATATACCCCAAACAAGTGAAGACAGGAGTTCAAACAAATACTATTATGCTCTTAAGTGTGTCAGTGTGACGAATATGCAGGAAAGTGTGGGGAATAGTGCCAGGAAAAGAAAAATTGGTCAGATCAATGAAAAAACATCATACTCCCGGTCGGAACAGAAGGTATAAGTGAAATGAGTTTGTGGACTGAGTTATCATGTAGGAAGCATGCTGATTTCCTTACCTGGGAGAGTGTACTTTGTGTAAAACATACGGAAGTATTTTCTGTGACATTGAAGAAACAGGTTATACTTTGTACTGCTATTGGAAGATTCCTAGAAGTATGACATTATTGGAAAGAAAACTACTTTTTAAAACAACCATATCAACACCACACCAGGAAAGCAAAGACCTCATCAAAATCCATTATAGAGGCTATAGTTCAACCAAAGCTGTGAAATCCTTATACAAGTCTCAATGTCAACAGACTCCTCTTATTAGACATTATTGTATTTACTAGTATTAGAAGCTACTGTGTGGGTATATTAGTGTTATGGCATGATGTCGATATTAGTGTTAGGGCATGGTGTAAATATTATATTGGTGTTGGGGCACGGTGTGATTATTATTTTAGACACCACTGTGAGAATATTTATTAGCAGCCACTGTGTCTTGGACACTGACAATATCACAGAGTACTCAAAACAGTGGATTTGAGGGCTTCAATTTTCTAGCTGAATTCCTTCCTCTCCTGAGTACTCTCTGAAGATTCTATCCTCTGTACTCAGGGCTTTGGACAGGAAGTTTGTTACTCACTGATGAACAACACCAAATTGACACGAACTTCATGCTGCCCTGAGGAAGATAAAATGCCTTGCTGCTTCTGGCACCTAAGACAAAAGTTGGTCAGGGGTGGGTTCATGCACCCTCTGGTGATGCCAGAGCTCAGCACAGACACTCTTGCTCAATTTCTAGGTGGACGTGCAACCCCGCCTGGCTGTCCTGAAATACCCATAAAATTCAATATGGGGTTGACTCCATGTAATAATTTTAGAAATTCAAACCAAAATGAAGCCCACTGTAGCCATTCCTTCCCAAAGATGGTGACGGAAGACTTTGAAAGCCATGTAAAATGAAATGAATATATGCACAAATGAAGAAAAACAAAAACCTACTCAAAATAGTCCAGAGACTGTAATTTTAAATGCGAAACTACAAAAAATCGAAAAGAAAATCTATATGACGTTGAGTTTGGTATTTAGTTGTAACACAAAGCATCAAATGCCAATTCATGAAAATATTGATAACACAGACTTTATAAAACTGAGTATTCTACTGTGCAAAACTGTATTGAGAGAACCAAAAGACAAGAGAGATTGAGAAGATATTTACAAAATACATATGTGATTTTAAAACTGGGTAAATATCTCAACAGATACCTAACCAAAGCAAATATACTGATAGTAAGCTGGGCATGGTGGTTCATGCCTGTTATCCCATAACTTTCTAACACTTAGACAGGTAAATCATCTGAGCTCAGGAGTTCCAGACCAGCCTGGCCAACATGGCGAAACCCCGTCTCTACTAAAAATACAAAAAATTAGCCAAGCGTGCCGGTGGGCACTTGTAATCCCAGCTACTTGGGAGGCTGAAGCAGGAGAATCGCTTAAACATGGGAGGTAGAGGGTTCACTTAGCCAGTATCATGCCATTGCACTCCAACCTGGGTTACAGAGCGAGACTCCATCTCAAAAAAAATGTTAATAACATATCTGATACATGTTGATATATTAAGACGAGGGGAAACTAGTTTGGGTCTACAAAGGAAATCTGCATTTTCCTCCCAATTTCAGTGTGAATCTAAAACTAATTTAAAATAAAACATTTATTTAAAATTTGTAAATTTTTTCAAATGTCTGCTTACTTATTTGTACCAATAATAAGTAGTAATTGACACTAACTACGCCTACTTTTCAAAACAGGGGTATTCATGATGCTGCAAAGTAAATTATGCATACATATATAATTTCAATGAAATGCCTATTTTACAAGATGTATGTTAAAATAACACATCCATGTAAACATCTGTATTATATCTTTTTTCTTGTGGTGTGGTTCACTCTCTAGGAAATCTGGTCACCTTAGAAACAAGGAAAGAATTCAGATTTGGAGACAATTTCAGTTTACAGCAGGACGTTTTCAAAAGTATAACTTTAAAAAAAAATTAAAATAACAATTGATTGTGAGTGAATCCGTTATTACAATGAATGCTTGTCTTTGTTTTTCTTCCCACATTCCTTTTAGCCACAATACAACAAAAGCAAATATTTGCCATTGGAAAAAATATTCAAAGGAAGACTGTAAAGGGAATTTGTGACCACAATTGTTCAATGTTTCATGACGGTGCTTTCTAATACTGAAAAGTTTAAAGGGATAGTCAAAGTTATTCCCCCAAAGATGCTTTAAAGAAATCGATGAAACTAGGGAAACAAAAGTGGCAGGACAATCAATGTGACTTTAGATGTCACTGTGTCTTGTGAGAAAAAGTAATTTACCTTTAGAGGATCACTAAGAATTACTGGAAGCCCAGACTCTGGAATGTATCTGAATTTAGTTGTCAATATCACTAGCAACAAATGTGATACAAAGGGATCTGTGTTTTATTTGTGTAATATAAAACCAATGCAGTATTTAACGCTTTAAAAAAAAAACACGTTCTACCTGAAATACAGTTGACAATATCAGAATCAAAATAAGCTTCCTGACCAGGCACGGTGGCTCACGCCTGTAATCCCAACACTTTGAGAGGCCAAAGCAGGCGATCACCTGAGGTCGGGAGCTCGATACCTGCCTGACAAACACGGAGAAACCCCATCTCTACTAAAAATACAAAAATGACCCAGGCTTGGTGGTTCATGCCTGTAATCCCAGCTACTGGGGAGGATGCGGCAAGACAATCGCTTAAACCAGGGAGGAGGTGGGTGTGGTGGGCCAAGATCACACCATTCCTCTGCCATACTGTATATGTAAAAATGCAATTTCACTGAACCAGACTAAATTGTATTCAGTGTAAGGCTGATCAAAAAATTCAAAAGAATGCAACTTTTGTTTTATCTACTTCTGACCTAGAATGAACCCCCACCCCACATTCCTACTTCTAGTTGTTCCACCACATGGAACCAAATGACTTTACATCTTACACATATTGATTGGTGTCTCATGTCTCTCTAAAACATATAAAAGCAAGCTCTACCCTGACCACCTTGGGCCCATGGTGTCAGGGCCTCCTTAGGCTGTGTCATGGGCATGTTCTTGACCTTGGCAAAATAAGCTGACTGAGACCTGACTCAGATATTTTGGGATCCCAATCTACAATCACCGTGGTGTGACATTTGACTACAGCCTTCTGCACAGAGATGAGCTATACAGGTATGTAGCCTGAAAGCAAGAAGCTACACCATATCACTTAAGTGTGAAGTGGGCTACACCATCCAGGTTTTATAAGGACACTTGATGGTATTTGCACATAGATGAAATCACTCAGGACACATTTCTCAGA
>NW_022440692.1:0-6610 GCF_009761245.1 Sapajus apella
GATGCTGAGAAAAGGGAACTCTTACATACTGTTGATGGGAGTGTAATTTAGTACAGCTATGAAGGTAAGCAGTATAGAGAGTTCTCAAACAACTAAAAATGAACTACCATACGATCCAGAAATCCCACTCCTGGGTATTTCTCCAAAGAAAAGGGAATCAGTATATCAAAGGGAGACCTGCAACCCCAGGTTTATTGCAGCACTGTTCACAATAGCTAGAATATCGAGCCAACCTCTGTGTCCGTCAACAGACGAATGGCAAAGAAAATGTGGTATGTATACTCAAGGGAATTCCGTTCAGTCATAAGAGAGAATAAAAATCTTTTCATTTGCAGCAACATGGATGAAACTGGAGGCCATTAAAGTAAGAGAAATAAGGCAGACCCTGACAAGTAACACATGTTCTCGCTCATATGTTGGAGCCAAAAAATGCTGACCTCATGAAGGTAGAGTGTAGAATGATGGTTACTAGAAGCTGGGATGGGTTTATGTGTGTTGGAGAGGATAAAGATAGGTTAGTCAACGGTTGCAAACGTTAGTTAGAAGAAATAAATACCTGTGTTCGATAGCACACTAGGGTGACTGTAATTAACAATATGTATTTCAAAATAGCTAGAAGATTTGAAATGTTCCCGACAAAAATACATGATAAATATTTGAGGTGATGAATATCCTAAATACCTGATCAATAACCTGATTTGATCATTACACATTCCATGAATGTATCAAGGTATCACATGTATGCCATAAAAATATACAAATATTATTGGCAAATAAATTACAAAGAATTATGTATAATAACCAACAAAAATAAAAGATGAAGGAAAAGTAATCCTTTAAATCATGCAGGGGAATCTTCCAGTGAGTTCCTTCAATGAACAGGAACGGCCTTTCCCTCATGCCTTTTAAAGCGTCAGCATCTTGCTAAGCTAAGTGGAAGTTTTGTATGTAAACACAGCACTGATTTGAATAATGTATTACCTTAAACGAAAACCAAACATTTCATAGTGATTGATTCAAATGCTGGAAAAAAAAAAAAGAAACAGCAATGAGGCATTTTTGAGATACATTTCCTATTTTCTTATCTGATAAGATTTGCAAGAGTATTATCAGTGATCTCTACTTTTTTCTTCACCGAATAGACTAATGTTAGAACCTAACCCAGGAGTAAGCTGTGACTCCATTGCATTCTCCATTAAGAAGCAATAAAATTTACCCAGGCCAAGGAGTCCAAGGCAGAAACTGGACACTGCTAGATACTTCAGGACAAGGCAGCAGCTGCCTCGAGTCAGCAGATAGCTAATAAAGAGGCAGGCACATCCAGGTTGGTAGACAGGTTTCAGACACAAATAACAGTGGGTAGGAAAGTACAGCTACTGGGATTTCAGGCTTAAAAACAGATTCCAGAGATGAAGAGATGAGCAAAGAAAGGGAGAAGAAAACATGGAAGAAAGACTAATAAATGGTATTACAATGTGATCAGAGTGTAGAAGTCACTTGATTTCTGATATATTGGATCAGTCTCAGGTTACATGCCAATTAAGTACAATTAGCATTTTAGCCATTTCGATGCTTCAGATACCCAAATATTTTATTCCATAATCAAATTTTCTTTTTTTCTGTTTGTCTTAACATTGTTTGGCCATGATAAACATGTATTTATATTGGAGGAATCAAAGATGTCTTTTTTTTCTTTTTTTTAGACAGAGTTTCGCTCTTGTTACCCGGGCTGGAGTGCAATGGCGCGATCTCGGCTCACCGCAACCTCCGCCTCCTGGGGTCAGGCAATTCTCCTGCCTCAGCCTCCCGAGTAGCTGGGATTACAGGCGCGCGCCACCATGCCCAGCTAATTTTTTGTATTTTCAGTAGAGACGGGGTTTCACCATGTTGACCAGGATGGTCTCGGTCTCTTGACCTCGTGATCCACCCGCCTCGGCCTCCCAAAGTGCTGGGATTACAGGTGTGAGCCACCGCGCCCGGCCTGATGTCTTATATATTTAAAAATAACTTTGTATAGTACAGCTCTTGTTAGGGTATTAACACATTTGATTGAAGAATTTTCTTTGCTCTTAGATGACACTAAGAGAAAAAATACTGCAAAACTATAAAAAATTATGGTGCAAGTAAAATAGCAATATTAACTTTTTGCTGTTAGTATGCCAGGGATACTTAAAATTTGTTGTCGATTGACTACCGCAGAGAACAGACTCAGATGGAAATGAGTGTGAAGGACGTTTCTTAGGGAGTGGACTTGGGCTCAGCACTTGGGGTGTGGGGAAAGGAATGAATTAGGGTTGGGCAGAGGAAGAATTGGGGCTGTGATGCATCACCACAGGGATGCAGCTGACTCCAAAGGGAGCCCTGAAGCTTGGGTAGCCCTGCAGAGTTGCTCCTCTTTGGGGAGAGGAGCTGGTGGTTTATCCCCAGTACTTGGGTAGGGATTCACTGGAGAAGAGGTAATCTCTTTCAGCGAGGTCATACCCAGCTCGGGGTGTATGTCCTTGAGTCTTGAAGGGAATAGGGCAGAGAGATCTGGGCACTGCAGCATTCATGACAATTCCTCCATATTTCTGTGGCCGTTTTGTCTCATATAATTTCTCAGGGTGGCTCCTTTAGGACTCTGATGGGACTTTCTCTTTGGAGAAACTTGTAAGGTTATAAGGGAAAAAGGTTAGTAGGACAAATTGCAGCCCCAGCTGCTACTGGGGAGGCAAAGCTCTAGGCTAAACTCTCTGATTCATTCTAGAGCCCTTCACCTTAGTTCTTACAATGGTAGAAGGATGCTAACTTTGTGGGTAGCCCACAACTTCCTTCCTGTGGGGACCAAGTTCATGTTTACTTTTCTTAGGCTATGGCTATGACAATTATGGGTTTATGATTAAAATTAGATGATGGAATACTAATGTGTGCCAACCACCTTGGAGTTAAGCTGATTGCTCACTTCTCCAATGTGGAATAGCAGCTTTCCTCCTGATGACTAGGCCATGTACCTTTTCCAGGATGGCAATTATCCCTACTCTGTTTGTTGTTGTTGTTGTTGGCCCTGGACACAGGGTGCACAAAATGTTGAAGGGGCAGCTGTATTTTCTATCTGCTGGTGGGAGAATTCTCTACACCTGTGGTGCCCAGAATTGTGGAAATGGGAAGCACGCATTCCAGAAGTGGGTTACAGGGGATGATAGTAACAGGAGCCATTGTGGCTTCCATGCCTTCATTCTGAGACCCGTATATTTTTTTCTTCGGGGGATAGTGCATCAAATAATGGTCATTGACTTAGCATGCACATTGTATACTGGAGGATGGGACCCCATTGTTAATTTCTAATAATGTTTAGAAATTTTACAAATGTTTCTAAACATTACTAGAAATTAATGTCAATGCCACTCAGAGTTTGTGAACACTGCTACATATCGTCTAATGGAAGAACGCTAGGAAAAACTCCCGGAGCAGAAACATCTTAAACAGAACTTGCCATTGTGTATCACAGACTCTGCTAATGATGCAGCCTCCCAGTACAAACAATACATATGACTTGTCCTCAGCTTTTCAATCTGGGTTTGCTCTAGAGTAGAATTAGAATTTAAAACACCGTGTCAGCCAACTCAGCGAAGTTCAATTGTGAGTAGAATTTCTGCTTCTGAATTCTTATAGTTTAAATGATGGCCTGTGTATTGTAAGCTCCAGAAACCTCTTTGAAAGTGTGTGAGCAAACAAATGTTTCTCTAATAGCTGTTGAAAGAATGCAGTCTCACTAAAGGGAATTAGACTAGGGGATATAGATTCAATTTCATTCACTTTGATTTAAAGTAAAATATGGCAAGACTTTGATACATTTATGAACCCAAACTGACCAGAATCCTCAACTTAATTTTTGCTGTTGTTGCTGCTATACTCATATTTCATGAGAAGGAGACAAAGAGTAGAAACTAGTTCACACTCAAGGTTTAAGTCCCTCCAAAAATCACCTTCCAGGGATGCATGAATCCTGTGCAGATTCAATCCAGTGTTCACATCCCATATTTACAATCCCTATGCAGAGGCAATGATGTTTAAAATAATGACTCAGAAATATTATAAAATGTAAAATGATCAAAGGAAGATTCAGTAATGTTCTGGAGACTGTGCCTATTTAGGAAAGAGAATTTGGCTATGTACTTAGAAAATCACACACACATAACTGAAGAGACTGACAAGTGTTCCAAATTCACTCAGAGTTAATGCAATAATCAATTTCCAAATCATTCTACTCACCCATGGTCTTACTCTGCTTGATTTAACCCATACCTCACTTGGTGGCATCTATGTCCTCAGTAGTTTAGGCAATTTTTTCTCAAAGCCCCATGTCATCAGCAGTGCAAGGTTAGAGGTGTCCTGGTTCACACATGTGTGTGTCTTTCCACATGTCAGACTTCTATTGAAGAAGAACTCATCCTAATTCTCTCAGCTCTTCAGAGAATTTCTAATCATAAAAGCCATGAGCTACATGGAGTTCCCAAGGAGACAGTTCTCCTTAGCACTCCCCGTTCACTCTGTAGTCAGAGCCATGGGCAACACAGACTCAATCCATTCCACGAGTCAGTCTATATTGCATATCATACATAATAGTATATTTAACCCATATATAAATATTGCAGGTTAAATATTCCACAACAAACAAGGTAACACTTACCTTCAAGAGGAGAAAGAGGTAAGAGAAAGGGTAAATGAGCAAGTCCCAGTGGGAGCGAAGAAGACAAAAGGATTCCTGGTCTTGTCCATTGGTCTCCCAAGGAGGAGTCTTTGATGTGGAAGAGCCTTTAGAGGTGCACGCTAAGTGCTGATCATGGCTGACTGCAAGACTGGGTTAATTAAGGCAGCTGTTTGGAGAGGCTGAAGGTCTGCCTTTATATATATATATATATATTTATAGTCACAGAGTCCTCTGGTGAGAACCTACAGTGGAAGAGTGTGCTTGTCATGTCCTTACCTGGTTGGATGCAGTCTTCCCATTTTTATTTGTTTGTTAAGCAAAATATCCTTGTTGGCAAAGTCCCATATAAAATATAAAATGCAGTATTTTTCTAAGATGGAGTTTAATGAAGTGTTGCTCTATACACCCCAATTTCTTAGTTTTGAGTTATTTCTGGATTTACTTTCTCAGAGTTTCCTCTCCTAGTTCTGGGGGACTTTTCAATTTCTGTTGCTACCTGATTGCCAAATATTACTTCCTTCTAGAATTCATTAAGAAAGTATAATCCAGCAAAAATATAAAGATTTTTGTGGGTTTGGAAAGAAAAGTCGTATCACACAAGGAGTCAATGGAAATGTTCTTGGCCCAGTGTAATTTCCACCCTTCCTCTTGTGGCCATTCTTCATCCAAAACGTTCTGGGCCTCTGGTGAAGTGTCTGTCCCCACCGAGTACAGTCGCTAGGTCTCAGAAGGGAGTGATTCCCTGAAGCTGATGATAATTTGTAGCTATCTCTTGGTCTCCACTCCCTCTGTCCTGTTGAATTCTAATGAATAGTATTCACATCACATTAAATTTTTATTTCTTATGAAATTGTTTCTAAATTGCCATCTTGTCTCCCAGTCCTTGAAGAATAAATAGCCCTTGATCTTGCAGATTCAACAATCTTAATTCAGTTCAGCAGCCACAGTTGATAGATGAGGAAACTAAAGCTCAGAAAAGGGAAGTGATTTACCGAAAAATACTGGGGCTATTTGGAAGCAGAGCTGAAGGCATAATTCTGGTCTTCCTCCTCCTAGGCCAACGCCCCTATCTACTTGTGTCATTTTTTTTGCTTCATTCCAGATTGGCAAGATTGTAATGATGAAAGATGACAGGGTTGCTTATGCACCTTGTATTCTTGTCTATTATAACTATAAACCTGAGTATATGTTTCCCAGAATAGTTAATCATCTAGTAGAAGAAGATAGTGTGATTTCTTGTCCTGTAAATCATGACAAAACACCTCCAGTACCTTCTCTTAATGTTTGCCATATTGTTTTTCAGGCTACAAGGAATTGGTCTCAGTGTAATTGTGTATAAATACTACCCGTTGGTCTCTCCTTACTAGTACATGCTGACTAACATTACGAGGTAATAATTGGTTATACCGTATTAGGAGAATAACAGTTTATAACAATATTACTTGCAATAAACTTCGTGCTTTCTTTTCCTATTCAGTGAAGCAAATGTTTGGCTTTATGGCTACACAGACAGTTTTTCTTTCATAGCTAAGTTTATTTTGTCATAAGGCAATCAGGTGGTACAAAAGTATTAACAAGTACAGGAAACCAACACCTAGCAAAGAAATTTGAAGATTGTGTTCACCCTGAATAAACAAGTGCCTTAAAAAAATTCTTCCAACTTTTAACATCAAACAGAAAAGTTGAAAAAGAAGTACCGTAAAGACACATGCACCCTTTATTTAGATTCACAAATTAACATTTTCTGGGATTGGCTTTCTGTGTCTCTATGTCTCTTTTCCTCTTCACAGACACACTCATTTTCTCTCTCTTACACACACGTACATATACATGCACGCACTCACATTTTGGGGAGCTCTGAACTGCTTGAAAGCAAATTGCAGACGTCAAGATTATACAAAAATACTTAAGGGATTTTTT
>NW_022440693.1:0-2151 GCF_009761245.1 Sapajus apella
CAGATGTATGCAATTACAATGATTGGGTTTCTCTCAGCATGATGTAATGACTCCTATCCTTCAACCATCACACAGCATGAAATTTACATCAATGTAATTTAGAACCTGGAATTCCACAATAAGATTTTTTACAGAATTATCAGAACCTAGAATTCCACAATAAGATTTTTTTCTCAGGTGACAGTGACATCCAAGGTCCTTCCACAGAAAAAAATTTGGAAACAAAAATAAAACAACAAAAAAAATTTGGATATGTAACAAGGCCACGTGAGAATCTCAGTGGAAAGTAGACTTTCAAGGTCAATCTTGATATCCTAAGGTTTTTGTTGTTGTTGTTTTGAGGTGGGCATCACTCTGTCACCCAGGCTGTAGTACAGTATTGTGATCAGAGCTCAATGTAGCCTCAACTTCCCTGGCTAAAGCAATCCTCCCACCTCAGCCTTCTTAGTTACTGGGACTACAGGCGAACACCACCACACCCAGCTAATTTTTTTTTTTTTTGTAGAGATGGAGTCTCCCTGTGTTACCCTGGCTGATCTCAAACTCCTGGGCTAAAGCAATCCTCTTGCCTTGGCCTCCCAAAGTGCTGCAATTACAGGTATGCACCACCATGCCTGCCTAAGTTTTAAATTTCTTTGCAGAGATGGGGTCTCACTATGTTGTCCAGGCTGGCATCAAATTCCTGGGAGCAAGTGATCCTCCTACACCCGCCTCCCAAAATGTTAGGGCTACAAGTGTGATACTCTGAAGTATCACACCTGTAATCCATCCCTTTGGGAGATGAAGCTGATACTCTAAAGTTTTTACTTTACCATGACCAGCTGATACTCTTAAGTTTTTACTAACAAAAACAAACCTAGGATCTGGATCTTATGTCTCCTTATTCACTTTAGAGACTATAGTGATTTTTACAGTAGACAGTAAACATAATTCTTCAATAAATCTTCCTGTCAGTTTGAGGAAACCACATTTAGTTAGACCTTCACTAAATCCTGGCAGTATACCTCAGCTGTATGTCACACACATACAGGATGGAGTTCCCAGGGATCTCATGAATATGATCATTCAAGTGACAGCCGAAACAAATGCAAGATATTTCAAAAAGGCAATCTTTTTTCTTTAAAGAATTCACTGAATTTGTACTGAGAATAAAACAGATGGTAGACTTCCTTCCTCTTCCCTATCAATCTAAGCTTTGTATAAATGCCCATCACTCTTTGCAGGTGGTGGATTAAAGTTTAAATTTGTAGGATAAGATAAACAGATGAATGAAAGACAATCACTACCTCAGAAGAAGTAAACGCAATTTATTTTATTTTATTTATTTATTTTTTGAGACAGAGTCTCACTCTTTCAGCTAGGCTGTTGTGCAGTGATGTGATCATAATTCATCTGCAGCCTGGACTTCCCGCACTCAAGTGATTCTCCTGCCTCAGCCTCCAAACTAGCTGGGACTACAGGTGTGCATCACCATGCCCAGCTAACTTTTTTTATTTTTGGCAGAGACAGGATCTAATATGTTGCCCAAACTGTTACTGAACTCTTGGCCTCAAGCAATCCTCCAGCCTTCATCTCCCAAAGGGATGGATGACAGGTGTGAGCCACTGTGCCCAGGCAGTAAATGCAATTTATAATGTAGACACAATACAAATAGGCTACAATAGGTTTTAAGTTACTTTTCAAACCATACCCTACCTCACAACTTTTGCTAGGCTCTAACACTATGAATATGCCCCTTCCTCATCAAGGAGCAATAATATATTTTAAAATGGTGAACTTGGCCGGGCATGGTGGTTCACAGCTGTAATCTCAGCACTTGGGGAGGCCAAGGCAGGTAGACTGCTTGAGCTCAGGAGTTTGAAGCCAGCCTAAGCAACATGGCAGAACCCCGTCTACAAAAAAATACAAAAATTAGCTGGGTGTGGTGGTGTGTGCCTGTAGTCTCAGCTACTTGGGAGGCTGAGGTGGGAGGATGGCTTGACCCCAGGAGGTGGAAATGTAGTGAGCCACGATTGTGTCACTGCACTCCAGCCTAGGTGACAAAGCCAGACCCTGTTTCAAAAAATAAAAGAGAAGAGAGGGGGAAGGGAAGGGAAGGAGAAGGAAAGGGGAAGGGGAAGAAGGGGAAGGGGAAGGAGAAGGGGAAGGAGA
>NW_022440693.1:2251-6606 GCF_009761245.1 Sapajus apella
GAAGGGAAGGGAAGGGGAAGGGGAAGGAGAAGGGAAGGGAAGGGAAGGGGAAGGGGAAGGGAAGGGAAGCGGAAGGGGAAGGGAAGGAGAAGGGAAGGGGAAGGGGAAGGGGAAGGGAAGGAGAAGGGAAGGGGAAGGGGAAGGAGAAGGGAAGGGAAGGGGAAGGGAAGGGGAAGGGAAGGGGAAGGGGAAGGGGAAGGGAAGGGGAAGGGGAAGGGAAGGGGAAGGGAAGAGAAAGGGAAAGGAGAAGGGAAGGGGAGGGGAAGGGGAAGGGAAGGGGAAGGGAAGGGGAAGGGAAGGGGAAGGGAAGGGGAAGGGAAGATAAAAGAAAATGGCGAGCAGGATGGGGTGGCTCACACCTATAATCTCATCACTCTGGGAGGCGCCAAGGTGGGAGGATCCCTTGAGTCTAGGAGTTTGAGACCAGCCCGATCAATATATATGAGACCCTGTCTCTACCAAAAATTTTAAAATTAGCTTGTCGTGGTGGTGCACACCTGTAGTCCCAGCTGCTCCTGAGGCTGAAGTGGGAGAATCATCTAAGCCTGGGGGGTTGACTCCAGTGAGGCATGATTCTGCCCTGCACTACAGCCTGGGAGACAGAGCAAAATTCTGTCTCACAAAAAAAGAAAAGAAAATGATGACCTTTAGTAATGAGAACACATCTAATACCAGGGCTATAAAATAAATGAGATTTATAATTTAAACTTAAGATTATTTCTTTTCAACAACTGCAGTAATTTTAGGCCCTAACTTAGTATTTAAAAAATACTGGGGTTGGCTGGGCGCAGTGGCTCACGCCTGTAATCCCAGCACTTTGGGAGGCCAAGGTGGGTGGATCACGAGGTCAGGAGTTCGAGACCAGCCTGGCCAACATGACGAAACTCCATCCCTACTAAAAATACAAAAACAATTACCAGACATGGTGGCACACACCTGTAATCCCAGCTACTCGGGAGGCTGAGGCAGGAGAATCGCTCGAACCCGGGAGGCGGAGGTTGCAGTGAGCCGAGATTGTGCCACGGCACTCCAGCCTGGGCGACAGAGCAAGACTCCGTCTCAGAACAAAAAAAAAAAATACTGGGGTCATATTAAATTGCATTACTCATTTTTAGCACTGTATTCACACAGCAATACTGACCAAACAAATCAGTAGAATAAAATAACATACATTAGATCCATGCCGGCCAAGAACTTCCCATTCACCACTGGTAATTGCTATCTCTTCTTTGATAGGACACTTGAAATCACCTGAAGATAAATATAATTATAATTCAGTACATTATACCAGACTATAAGCAAATGAAACAATTAAGAACAGTACTCTAGGCCGGGCACGGTGGCTCACGCCTGTAATCCCAGCACTTTGGGAGGCCGAGGAGGGTGGATCACGAGGTCAAGAGATCGAGACCATCCTGGTCAACATGGTGAAACCCCGTCTCTACTAAAAATATGAAAAATTAGCTGGGCATGGTGGCGCGTGCCTGTAATCCCAGCTACTCAGGAGGCTGAGGCAGGAGAATTGCCTGAACCCGGGAGGCGGAGGTTGCAGTGAGCCGAGATCGCGCCATTGCACTCCAGCCTGGGTAACATGAGTGAAACCCTGTCCCAAAAAAAAAAAAAAAGAACAGTACTCTAAGCTCTTTTTTCCAAAACGTTATGTTTGGGGTAATAAAAATGTTTTGGAACTAGACACAGGCGGTGGTTGCACAGCATTGTAAATGTACTAAATGCCACTGCATTATTTATTTTATTCTTTTTTGTAGACAGGGTCTTGCTCTGCTGCTGAGGCTGGAGTGCAGCGGCATGATCATGGCTCACTGCAGCCTTGACTTCTTAGGCTAAAGCTTTCCTCCCACCCCAGCCTCCTGAGTAGCTAGGACTAGATGCTGCCAAACCTGGTAAATTATTATTTTTGGTAGCAATGAGGTCTGACTATATTACCCACACTGGTCTTGAACTGCTGGCCTAAAGCCCTCCCACCTTTGCATGTCAAAGTGCTGGGATTACAGGCATAAGCTACTACACTGGGCCTGAATTGTTTATTTTTAAATGGTTAATTTAATGCTTTATTAATTTCATTTCAATAAAAAAAAGTCTACCATTAAAAAAAAATCCAAGTTATGAGTCCTTACAATACTCTGGAATAATAATGGAATGATCCATTTAGATAATGTGAAACAGCAAAAGAGATTTTTTGGCAAAGCCAGAAGAAAAGTCAAAAGCACCTGTATTCTTGAATCTTTGGTTAGACAAAGAAGTAGATTGACAAGGCATTTCTTTTTTTTTTTTTTTCTTAATTTGTTTCTGCTGATTTTTTTGGTAAAACTTTCCCAACACATTTTCAGATTTAAAAATAAAGTCAGTGTTAAAGGTGTTGGTCAGCCTTCTTGCTTTATCTTTGTACCTCAGACACTGGGGTAAAGGAAGCAGTCCAGGCAATGCAGTGATATTTCTGCCAGGACACTCCCCCTCCCCTAAACTCAGTAGTAGTTGACAGTATGACATTTACAGGCTAGAGAAACCCAAATACTTCTGTTCCACCACAGTGCTGGGTGGAAGTTGGGTCAGCAGCTGCCCCAAGCCAGCTTTATCTTCTGATTGTGGGATTTGGAGGAACAGGAGAACTGGCTCTTGGCCACTGTGAGGGGTACAGCTTTGCCACTCAAAGATACCTTATTGTGGCATTCAGAGAGCCAGGGTCCAAAGCTGCAGGGCTGGGGTCCCTGTCTCACTCGCACACAGATCATCACATGACCTGCCGTAAAGGCATTAAAACCAGCCCGGTGCAATCCATCCCCAGGCACTGGGTTAGGACTGGCTCGATTCCCTGGCACTTCTGAGGTAGCCATATCAGCTATTTCAACAAGGCAATTCTTCTAGAAATTCAACAAACTACTTTAAAACCCACAAAAGAAAATGTTTAATACAATTATTCTCCATTTGTTAAAAAATAACCAGGTAAGTGTTTACCATAGCAAATGTCAACATGTCCCATTTGTTTTTTGCTCTTTTCCTGTTCTGCTCTGTCGCCCAGGCTAAAGTGCAGTGGCATGTGATCACAGCTCACTGCAGCCTTAACCTCCTCAGGCGCAGGTGATCCTCCCACCTCAGCCTCCCAAGTAGCTGGGTCTGTAGGCTCATGCCGTCATACCTGGTTAATTTTTTTTTGTCTTTTTTGTAGAGATGGGGTTTTGCCATGTTGCCCAGGCTAGTCTCAAACCGCTGGACTCACACGATCTGCCTGTCTGAGCCTCCCAAAGTATTGGGATTATAGGCTTGAGCCACCACACCCAGCACCCATCTGTTTTTATAAGCTTCTGTCTTGATGAGGCTCTCTCAGTGGCCTAAGGAACAGCTTAAAAAATGAAAATAGGCCGGGCACGGTGGCTCAAGCCTGTAATCCCAGCACTTTGGGAGGCCGAGGCGGGTGGATCACGAGGTCAAGAGATCGAGACCATCCTGGTCAACATGGTGAAACCCCGTCTCTTCTAAAAATACAAAACATTAGCTGGGCATGGTGGCGCGTGCCTGTAATCCCAGCTACTCGGGAGGCTGAGGCAGGAGAATTGCCTGAACCCAGGAGGCGGAGGTTGCGGTGAGCCGAGATCGCGCCATTGCACTCCAGCCTGGGTAACATGAGTGAAACTCCGTCTCAAAAAAAAAAAAAAAATGAAAATAATTTCTTTCCCTCACTGTTTGTATCTACTGCTGTGGGGAGTGACAGCTGAAGACAGGCCTAGATGGTGAGACAGCATTAGCATCTTTCCTAGGGTTCCACATAAGTTTAAGAAAAAATTTTAAACTTGAAGAGCACAAAAAATTTTTATTTTTCTTAGATGCAAAAATTCAACTTAGTGTTTTAAATACTATGGAGAGAAATTAACAGATTAACATATAGATAGCAAATACTAACTGTTTTACATTATAGCTCTTAAGACGGCAAAGAGGAGGGAGAAGGAAATGAAGTAAATATGAAGGAAAAGGAGGATGACTTGGAGCAAGAAAGAATAAGATGGCTATTATTTAAAAAACAGAATATAGGCCGGGCGCGGTGGCTCACGCCTGTAATCCCAGCACTTTGGGAAGCTGAGGCGGGCAGATCACAAGGTCAAGAGATTGACACCATCCAGGCCAACATGGTGAAACCCCATCTCTACTAAAAAATACAAAAAAAATAGCTAGGCGTGGTGGCACACTCCTGTAGTTCCAGCTACTCAGGAGGCTGAGGCAGGAGAATTGCTTGAACCCAGGAGGCAGAGGTTGCAGTGAGCTGAAATTGAGCCACTGCACGCCAGCCTGGCACCTGATGACAGAGTGAGACTCTGTCTCAAAAAAAAAAAAAAAAACCAAAT
>NW_022440694.1:0-4139 GCF_009761245.1 Sapajus apella
AGTGGATTAAATCTGAGTTCACTCTGTGGTCTAGAGCAAGGAGAATGCTTGAGAATAAACAATTTCTTCTAAAATCTAAACATTTCCCTTAAAGGAATTGTACAGAATATGCTACTGGAATCATAAAAGTTGCATATGCTAACTGGGTGGTCTCTGGAAATTGCTAGAACAATTATCAATAATTTTTAGTGTCACTCTGATACTCAGTATGAATATCATTTCTCATATGTAATGGCCATTGTAAACCAGGTATACCTATCTCAGTGAGCTGTTTTTAATATGAAGTGAGAAGTAAAAAAGAGCTTACTATGTCATTTTGTGCCTGATAGACCCTTAACAAATATTTTTTAAAAAGAAAAACTAATGTCATGTATTGGATACTTACCCAGGTCTTATGTGACATTCATTGTCCATGTAGAACACTTACGTCAGAGAATTTAACTCAACCAGATACTTAGATTATTTGAAAACTCTCTTGGGAAGTAGATATCATTTCTTGCAGTGTCTATGGAGAGGGAGCTAATTTTCTACCAGGAAGCAGAAGGTCAGAAAGGGGTCTACTTATTCATATTCTGATTCAGGGTTGCACTAGACAGTTACCCATTCATTTATTCATTTATTTTAAACAGATATATTGAGGATGAACCTTGAAAACCTTAAGCTAAGTGAAGGAAGCCAGTCACAACAGACTGCATATTTTACTATTTACATGAAATGTGTAGAGTAAGCAGATCTGCAGAACTAGAAAGGGGATGAGGCATTAGCCAGTTACATCTCTCCCAGGCTGAAACCCTGAAGAGCTGACTTAGGGCATCCAAGAAATCAGAGCCTGGCCAAGATTCCGTTCCCTCTATCTCCTTTTACCTTTATGCCGATCCTCTGAGGGAACATCAGCAGCTTCTAGGTATTTTAGCAGGCTGGGAGAAACTGGGAATTACGGATAACAGATAGAGCTTCCCTTTTTGGAGTAATGAAAATGTTCTAAAATTGTGGTGGTGATTGTCCAAATCTATGAATATAATGAAAACCACTGAATTTACACTTTACATAAATGGACTATAAAATATGTGAATTATGTCTCAATAAAGATGCTAAAATTAGAATTTGAAAAGAGAGATATTCACAACTCTGATTAAAACAGAAAAAGACTGCACCTTCATATTGCCTAATACCTACTTGGTGAGGGAGGGGAGGATGAGTAGAAAGCACAGTTTCTCATTGTCTGCTTCTAACTGAGGGATTCTATGCACCTATTCATCCAATCCTAGTTTCAGACCTGATTTCTGCTCTCAGAGAGATTTCACTTCAAGGATAAAGTAAGTCAACAGTGTGACCAGAGCAGTGAATTCAAAAGGCATTCTTTGAAAGCCTACAACATTCTTGGAGCATGTATGTCCAAACGTATGGATATAGAGGTGAATAATAAGTAGCCCAAGACCTCAAGGACTACAGAATTTACTGGCCTCTTTGAAGAGGACTGCAGAAAATCATGGGTACCAGACAAGATGATGCTTGGGCCTGAACCTCCTGAGTCACTATTTCCCAATGTGTTTAGAACACGTTAGTTCATTCCACTGTCTTCATGGTGATATCACCCTCAGCTTCCTCATACTCTTTGACAAAGATATTTGTAACAATGTGGTAAGTGAGGAAGTAGGGGAAGAAAGCCTGTGTGTGTGCATGTGTGTGCAGTGTGTGTGTGCATGTTGTAGTTATATAAAAGTGCAGGTAATGGTGGCTCACGCCTGTAATCTCAGCACTTTGGGAGGCCGAGGCGGCTGGATCACGAGGTCAAGAGATCGAGACCATCCTGGTCAACATGGTGAAACCCCGTCTCTACTAAAAATACAAAAACATTAGCTGGGCATGGTGGCGCGTGCCTGTAATCCCAGGTACTCAGGAGGCTGAGGCAGGAGAATTGCCTGAACCCAGGAGGCGGAGGTTGTGGTGAGCCGAGATTGCGCCATTGCACTCCAGCCTGGGTAACAAGAGTGAAACTCAATCCCAAAAAAAAGTGCAGGTGAAATGGACATGCACATACATGAGCATCTGGACTGAGTGGTTGAATAAGCAATGGAAGAACTGATGGGATTCGATCCCCTGGGAAACCAGAATTGGGAGATAAGCAGCTCTTTAACATGTCCCCTTTGTCCCTTTATATCTCAGAAAACATTGGGAATTGGTTCACAAGTCAGTGAAGAAACACCTGCCTACAGGGATTCTTGCTTCTGCCTCCACAGTCCTCACACCAGCATGTGTGATCCCTCTGAGCCAGGAGACCCCGTGTCACATTGCCCATGTTCCCTCAGGGACCAGCCAAACACTCAATCGCCTCATGAATGTTGGCAGGGTCAATGCATGATTGCAAGACCACATGAACGAGGACATAGGTGTCGAGAGAAGAATGGGCAGGGTGATTTCAGACACCTCATCTGAAGTTCACTCATCTGGAAAGTCAGTCTCCTGCAGGCTGGCCTCTCCATGTAGCTCCTTGATTTGTCTCCCTGGGAACTAAAACTCCATATATTTCAGAAAAATATTCCCCACCAAATGCTGGAATATTATTTTAGCCACAGTACAAGAAAAAGCCTTACCATGCTTTTTGATGTATCTCCCCTTATTTGATAGATTCACTAACACAAATGTTTCCTCTACCGTATCTTCCCAGCCCTTTTGATCTTCTTGTCGATAGCTCCAGGCACCATCTTGTTTCCACTCCCGAAAGAGTAGGTGTGGAGATAACGCTTTATTGAGCTATTGTTTCCACAAAGTTAGAAGCGTGACTCATATAAATATATAGCAGGCATATATCAAAGTTTGTTTCACTCATTAATAAGGGAAACTCAGTGTGAACACTGAGGACAAGGGAAAACTTTTTAACCAACTCAAGAAACCCTGAAGCTATAAAAGCAAAGGAAGTCATATTTGAGTCTATAAAAACTAAAAATATTTATATAGCAAAAGTTATTATAAACAGATTCAATTAAATCTGATGTATTAAATATTTTCATAAAGGCAGATCAAAGTTTCAATGATATATCAAGATCTCTTGAAAATTGAAAAGAAAAATACCTAGGAATACAGCTAACAAGGAATGTAAAGGACCTCTTCAAGGAGAACTACAAGCCACTGCTCAACGAAATAAGAGAGGACACAAACAGATGGAGAAACATTCCATGTTCATGGTTAGGAAGAATCAATATCGTGAAAATGGCCATACTGCCCAAAGTAATTTACAGATTCAATGCTATCCCCATCAAGCTACCAATGACCTTCTTCGCAGAACTGGAAAAAACCACCTTAAACTTCATATGGAACCAAAAGAGAGCCCGCATAGCCAAGTCAATTCTAAGCAAAAAGAACAAAGCGGGGGGCATCACACTACCAGACTTCAAACTATACTACAAGGCTACAGTAATCAAAACAGCATGGTACTGGTACCAAAACAGAGATATAGACCAATGGAACAGAACAGAGGTCTCGGAGGCAACACAACATATCTACAACCACCTGATCTTTGACAAACCAGACAAAAACAAGCAATGGGGAAAGGATTCCCTGTTCAATAAATGGTGTTGGGAAAGCTGGCTAGCCATGTGCAGAAAGCAGAAACTGGACCCCTTCCTGACACCTTACACTAAAATTAACTCCAGATGGATTAAAGACTTAAACATAAGCCCTAACACCATAAAAACCCTAGAAGAAAATCTAGGCAAAACCATTCAGGATGTAGGTGTAGGCAAGGACTTCATGACCAAAACACCAAAAGCATTGACAACAAAAGCCAAAATAGACAAATGGGACCTAATCAAACTCCACAGCTTCTGCACAGCAAAAGAAACAATCATTAGAGTGAATCGGCAACCAACAGATTGGGAAAAAATTTTTGCAGTTTACCCATCTGACAAAGGGCTGATATCCAAAATTTACAAAGAACTAAAGCAGATTTACAAGAAAAAAACTAACAAGCCCATTCAAAAGTGGGCAAAGGATATGAACAGACACTTTACAAAAGAAGACATACGTGAGGCCAACAAACATATGAAAAAATGCTCATCATCACTGGTCATCAGAGAAATGCAAATCAAAACTACATTGAGATACCATCTCACGCCAGTTAGAATGGCGATCATTAAAAA
>NW_022440694.1:4239-6605 GCF_009761245.1 Sapajus apella
AATTAGTTCAACCATTGTGGAAGACAGTGTGGCGATTCCTCAAGGACATAGAAATAGAAATTCCATTTGACCCAGCAATCCCATTACTGGGTATATATCCAAAGGATTATAAATCATTCTACTATAAGGACACATGCACACGAATGTTCATTGCAGCACTGTTTACAATAGCAAAGACCTGGAACCAACCCAAATGCCCATCGACGATAGACTGGATAGGGAAAATGTGGCACATATACACCATGGAATATTATGCAGCCATCAAAAACGATGAGTTTGGGTCCTTTGTAGGGACATGGAAGAACCTGGAAACCATCATTCTCAGCAAACTGACAGAAGAGCAGAAGATCAAACACCGCATGTTCTCACTCATAGGCGGGTGTTGAACAATGAGAACACATGGACACAGGGAGGGGAGCACCACACACTGGGGTCAGTTGGGGGGAAATAGGGGAGGGATGGCGGGGGGTGGGAAGCTGGGGAGAGATAGCAAGGGGAGAAATGCCAGATGTAGGTGATGGGGAGGAAGGCAGCAAATCACACTGCCACGTGTGTTCCTATGCAACAATTTTGCATGTTCTTCACATGTACCCCAAAACCTAAAATGCAATAAAATAAATAAATGGGGAAAAAAAAAAACAAATATCCTAATAACTAAAAGCCTTCGATAATCAGCTGTAATACATGTGTTTCAGGGATGTAGCCCTTATACATGAAATGGACATAATACATAAGAAAAATCATAAGCAAGTCCTTTTTTTTCTTGGCTACTGTTTACAAATTGTTTACTACCCATTTTATCTTACCTTTTGAATTTGACCTGCCCCTTCAGATATTGGGATAAAATGAGATATTGCAACAGGAAAAAAAAAAAAAGAAAATTGAAAAGAAAATTTAAAATCATTTTACACATTTTGTAGAAATTGCCAATGTACATATTTTTAGAAGGTCGAAGTTACTACTGGTCAGGGACTTGAAAATTCAGTTAGTAATGAGACTAGAAAAATAATGAAGAGCATTAAGATAAAGTGTCTCAGCGCAGAGGGTGATTTAAAATGCAGAGGGTGCAGAATCTCAAGCTGGTTAAACAGCTTGGGTTTTGTCTTTGCAGCAGTAAGGGTCAGGAGGGAGCTGAACATCTTTTATTTATTTGTTTATTTATTTATTTATTTCGGAGATAGAGTCGTGCTCTGTCGCCCAGGCTGGAGTGTAGGGGCACAATCTTGGCTCACTGCAACCTCTGCCTCACCAGTTCAAATAATTCTCCTGCCACAGCCTTCTGATTAGCTGGCATTACAGCCACGTGCAACCATGTCCAGCTCACTTTTGTAATTTTAGTAGAGACGGGGTTTCACCATGTTGGCCAGGCTGGTCTTGAACTCCTGACCTTGTGGTGAGCCACCTTGGCCTCCCAAAGTGCTAGGATTGAAGGTGTGAGCCACTGCGCCTGGCTAAGCTGAGTATCTTAATAAGAGAGTCTTTCTCTGTTAGAATCTCTCTTTGCTGATCCATCATCTTCATGTAGAAGCTTGTCAGCCTGGACCTAAAAAGCCCTAGTGCTTATTTCTCCTGCTGTGTTCCAGCTTTTCTCTCCTTCTCCTATTAATATTAAAGATGACCCAATCATCGTGGTGCTTCTCCCACCTCACATCTGAGTGTGGCTGGGCAAGGAAGATAAGTATTGAAGAAGGAAAGGCCTATTCTTTCCTACAGCATCTTGTACCTTATATTCTTTGTATTTTCTAAGTGAGATTTCCATTTTTTCTGAATAAATATCTCCATCTCTCATCACTCAGCTGCCCAGCACCTGGGCCAAGTGTCAGGATAGCATCCTGGGACTCAGATCTAACACTGAGAAGAAGAGAAGCCAGGAGATCAAGGCAGCAAGTCAAAAGGCTGATCTTAACCAGAGTTATGCTGCCTGGAAGGGAGTTCAGTGACCATGGGCTGTACTGTGAAGAAGAAAGAGTCTCAACATTCATTTTAGGCAATTTGTTCAACTATTACTTATAACAACAGAGAAGTTTTGTTTCATAGAGATGTGTTCTTCTTCTTTGAAAAGAATAAGTCTATAGAGGTTCCTAACCTTCCCAACATCTACACAAGCAATTGAAACATGTGTCTGGGTTAGTGGAGAGAAAGGCAAAGCTGCCGTAGCCAGAGCTGACCCTCTAGAGCTCCATCCACCCTGCCGTTGGGGAAATCAGTTCTTCGGAGCAGCTTTTCACGTATCACCTACTCATGTCTTGTCCCTGCCTCATGAGAATTTCTCTTAGGCCCTGAAACTCCAAGATTTCTTGGAGAACCTTAGAAATCTTGGAAGAGAAGAGAACAACCAAGACAATTTGTGAGTCAAACATCGAAGC